>NW_026855751.1:0-36975 GCF_026571515.1 Ruditapes philippinarum | reverse complement strand
TTTGAGGTATCAACTTGAAACTTCATAGGTGAATAGATTTCATTGAGGAGGAGTGCATCACACAAATATGATAACCTACCCTGTATTATTTTTCAGTTATTGCCCTTTTTTATTTTCAGCCATCAGTATTCACATAGGTTTCAAATCTGTAATCACTTCAGCCATCAGTTTTCATTACCAAATAACCTATTCTGCTCTACTACATATACATTTCAATGAGCAAACACATTCTCCCCTAACTCCAAGTTCAATGTCACGCTTAGAAATCAAAGGTTAACATTGTCTGCTTGATGGTAAATTTCGTGTTCGGTCAATAAATTTTGTATCCACCAAACGATTTTGAAAATTACATGGCACAAATGTTCACCTTAACAGACAACGTGCTGTGCGCA
Organism: Ruditapes philippinarum; assembly: GCF_026571515.1. Taxonomy (NCBI): domain Eukaryota; kingdom Metazoa; phylum Mollusca; class Bivalvia; order Venerida; family Veneridae; genus Ruditapes; species Ruditapes philippinarum. The sequence goes on along the minus strand of NW_026855751.1, from coordinate 36,583 downwards.
TCACCTAGACCCTATATATCCAAGGCCAAGATGACACTTGGAGATCATATGCCAGCACTGTTTGATGAAGGGTTTATTTCTTGTTCAGTTCATTAAATTTTCATCCATCAAGGGATGTTAACTAGACACAAACTGCCACCATAATAAAACAACGTGTCACATGCAACACCATAACCCCTTACTACAAGGTCAAGGTCACACGTAAGGATCAAAAGTCGTCTTTGCCTGTCAAGGACATACTTTGAGAATAGAGTATATTTCTGCCTAGTCCATAAGGTTTTCATCCAGCAAGCTTTTTGAAATAACTTGGCACATGTTCACCATAATATGGCAATGTGACACGAGCAACACCCTGACACCTACCTCCAAGGTCAGGATCACATTATGAGGTCAAAGATTAACATGGTCCGTTATAATGCAAGTTTTTGTCAATAAAAGGATTTTGAAAAAAAGGAGTTTGCAAATATATTCACCATATTATGACTGTGTCATGCGCAAAACCAAAACCCTATCACAAAGGTCAATGTCATTTGTAGGTCAAAGCTAAACATTGTCTGTATCTCCCTTGTCTGTAGAATAACTCCGAAAGTATTATCAGTAAAGTACTTATTTTCAGTGATAAAATTGGTGTTTAAAACGGTAAGCGGGTCACCAATAAAAGAGAGAGGTAAAGCTGAAAAACACCAGTGTGGTTTCTTAAATAGAGGATGGTGCACTGTTGGGTTTTGATATTTTAATGGGGGAGCAAGAAAGTACCTGCCGATATACTACTGAGTAAAAATAAAATTATTTTGGATGGAATTGAGATCCCAACTATTCAGATTGGTAAACAAAAAAAACTAGGCGAGTAGTGGTCGCCAAAGAATGAAACATGCAAGATCAATCGGAGGCAGTTATTGGTGTTTTTGTTGAGAGGATAGAAACAGACGGTAATGATTGCCAAGCAGACTTTGTGATAGAACCTACAGATTTATTAAAGGAAAGATACAATTTATTGATTGAATCAACTGCTATAGATATTAATCAAAGCACTACGTGTATTTTGTGCGGATATTTAGGTAGCTCGCTACTTTCCGACCGAAATTTGACAACATCTCAGATCTTGATGAATTTTGGTATGCAAACATGTAGATATGTAAACTTTACTTCCGCAGCATTATTTTGTAAAGAAAGAGCGCTAATATTACGTCAAAGCGCCCCTTTCGGCGGCTTAGGAATTGCGACTTTTATATCGATAAAACGGCCTGTTTTAATCAATTCGCATACTTGAATCTCTTACTCATAATCTTTTAAATGCCAACAAATGGTGTGATTTGAATCGCATGTCTATCAATGCTAACAAAACTAAGGTCATGTATATTTCCTCAAAACATAAGCAAAATTATATTTGTGAAAGTCATCCTTGTATTTTGTATAAAACAGAGCAAATTGATTGTAGCTCTGAAGAAAAATTACTGGATATTACAATAAATAACACCTTATCTTGGCAAAGTCATGTTGATAATGGTCTTAAAAAATGCAACTCATTATTACATTTATTATCTCGTATAAAATTATTATACGTAAAATGTTTTACAATGCATATATTTTACCACATCTTGACTATTGTTGCATAATTTACGGTTACTGTACGTTTTTTTCTAGAAGATCCAAAAGAGAGCTGCAAGACTAATTCTAGACAAAGATTATGACATTCCATCTGCTGAACTTTTTCTGAACTCCGCGTAGGGTTGTTTTTTCAAAAAGTTATTATGATGTTTAAAATAATGAATAATCAGGCGCCTTCTTATTTATTAAATAATTTCGTTTTATCGTCAGATGTTCATACTCGCATTTTGCGTATATCACCTGATCTTCAACTTTACACCCTAGACCAAATACTGAGCAATTTCGTAAGTCTTTTATTTATTCTAAATCTTGTATTTGGAACGGCCTTCCTGATTAAATCAAATCTGCTACATCTGTGAACAATTTTAAAACTTTATACTTGAGATATAATCACACATGATATACAAATTGATAATCTCCAGTATGTATTTACATATATGTATTTTAATAGTTTAAATATGTAAAATTTATATTGTACCTTGTTGAGGGCCTCATGGAATATTGATATGTTGTTCAAATGAGTTCTCTCGTTAAATAAAGTCTTTATTATTATTATTATTATTATTATTATTATTATTATTATTATTATTATTAATAATTAACTCATTACATGGAACAATAAGATTGGTTTGATCAGACAAATCTACCAAATGATATTACCAATTGATGTCCATGTAATTTATGAAAAATTCATATTTTATATATGTAAGAAATCAGCCTTTGCCAAATTTAAGATGATATTGGACGTATTCATTCCTTAGGCTCTGTAAAAGATGGTTAAAAGTTTATAATTATGCAAGTTTAATAGTTGGATGGGAAAGTATCGCATCTTTGCCCAAAAGAAATCTTAAATTAAAAATAATCTGAAAATTTCAAGATATTCAAATCGTAGGATCTGACCAAACGAAGCCACCATATAAAGAAACCCTTGAAGATGCCAGGAGATATAATCCCATATGTCGAATATTCTATTAACAAATTCGAAAATGGGTAACTGTTTACAGTGGAATACACTGAAATGGGTAACTGATCGATTTCGGGATATCAGTTTCTGGAATATAGGGGCAATTCCTGAAAGGTTGTAAGTTTTATATTAAATAAAACAATATCACATCACAAATATACATACTATGAATACTGTGTCTTTTTACAGTCATGCAAAATACTTTATATATACATTTGTATCATTTTGGAGGCCTTTCTTTCTATGACTTATTCAGCATGTTGTGTAAAATGATATGCTCTCTATACAGCAAGTGACGAAGAACTAGTAGATATCTGAATCTTATAAACTTTTCAATGGTTCATTGGATTTTATCAGAATTGTATATCATAGATGAATGGGCGAACAAATGGCATTGTTCATCATGAACTTTGGTAGTCTTGCTAGAGATTAGAATATTAAATGTAGTTTCTTTGGAACATACAAAACAGTAGTCAAAATGAACAAAGTCTCTTTTTCATTATTATAAATATAAGAAATATTCAAACAATATGTAATGTAAAAAAGTAACAAAATGGACGTAAAATGGATTTTATTAATACCAGGGAATCAAGATACAGTAGTTAAATTTCAAGTCTCAGATAAATACTGAAAGTAGAACACACACACACTCTAATGAAAAATTTGGCATAAATTCCAAAAATACCTTAAAAAGTTAAGATTTTTTGTTATATACGCGTTAAAATTGAAATGGTATGTCAAAAATATCATGAATAAATTTCATGGCATGTTGATATGGTGAAACATTATCTATCAATATAATGGAAACCTGTTACCTGAATTTTAGACAGGTATGAGAAAATTCACTGACATCTGTTCATGCGAGTCAAAGACATAAAAGCTACATTCGCTACTGTTAATTGATTTATTGGGAGATTAATTTTGTTCAATTGCTTCAAAAACCTCGTCTGACCCACCAGTGTGTTAACATTCCTATCAATAAACCCATAACACCTGTTAAAACTGCAGACGGAAGTTTCTGTTGTTAAAATAAAAAAATCCACTCAAACTACCATAATAAATAAATAAAATTAACTTCTTACAGCAAAAATTCGGGAAAGTATGGTCGATTTTAATATTCAGGGTAAAAAAAAAAATATTAAGAAATGCAATCAGGACCTTAAAATAAAGAAAGAAGATAATAATTTACCAGAACGAACCTTCGGAAAAGACAATTTCAAAATGATAATACTATGATAATTATAACAATTCGTTGAAAATAGCCTAAATATATACAATAAAAAATTATAAAGAGAGCAATTTATTTTTTAAATATGTTTGCAGTTATTTTCATGCATAATTCTCCAGTTCGTTATTTATTACCATAACGCGACATGAATGACTGCTTCGTTGTTAAAAAGCAATAAACAGAAACTACCTTAATCGGAACGTTCTCGGAAGGTCCGAAAAGTTGCGATTGCACTTTCACAAAATCTGAATGCATTCCATAAAGAGCGTCGCGCTTCGGCGCGGACGCCAAGAATGCTTTAACATGTAAACATATGCTTTTGTAGATAGAATAAAACTTATGTATATTCAATGGTGTTCTGGTAATAACTGACCATCGGTCATTCAGACAATAGTACACAACACATACTTATTTAGATGTTATAAACATGTATAGAAATAAGAACTACGTAAAATGATAATGACACAAGAACATTATCTTTATAATGTCTTTCTGGTATTTAATAAAGTTCAAGTCGAAGATGTATCCGTTGCCTACACGTAAGTAAAAATTATAAATGATTTTGGAGTCAAATCCGTTGACACAAATACAGTATTTTAGAGATTTTCTCCTCTTAATATAATTGTAAAATCTGATTAAAATGGTCAAACATGTTGCTTTCCTAATCATAACAAAGTATTCTAATCGAAATATACATGTATATAACTTCAGTTTGCGTTCCTCTTAAAGCTGGTTATAAAAATATTTTTTCTTGTATCCATAACCGAACTATTTCTAAGAAATCCTTTCATTGATAACACAATAAAACCTGTCGACGATACCGTTATTAAAAGATTTTTGTCATAATGCTGTGAATTACAATACAAAAAATAGTAATGTGTTACATAATAAAAAAAAAACAATGTTTCTTAAACTATGAAGGTTTACTCTGTTTGAGTCAAATTACTAGCTATAGCCATGGTCACACTGCAGTTAAAACAGATATACCAAGTCATTTTTATATTTGAAAAAAAAAGTTTATGCAGAATAAAAGTCTGTCATTGCTAGATTTTTAAAAATATTTTTTAAAATTGTCAAAAAGCGAAAGGACTTACACCGTCTTGCTTGAAAGAATTTCTGCGACTCGGGCTTAATATGTACTTAAGATGAAAAAGATGTCATTTTGTCGTGAGTATCTACATGTACTTGTTCTGATCAAACAATTCTTGATTGCATGATGTGTGCGCACATGTCTTCAACAAGGAATCTTTGTTGTGGTCTGTGTTTTGTTTGATTGGCGTTTACGTCTCACCGACACAGTATAGGTCATATGGGCTACGTTCTCAGCTTACTGGGGAAGACCTCAGTTGCCCTTTCGTGCATTATTTTAGACACGAACTGGCACCTGAGTAGAACCACCGACCTTTCGTAAGCTAGCTGGATAGCTTCCTCACATAAAAGAATCCAAAGTCCCTGTCGGGATTTGAACCCACAGCGGTGAGGGGCAAGTGGATTGAAGTCAACGACCTTAACCCCTCAGCCACAGACTCACAAGAAATAATCAAGTCTCGGGCTCAAAGGTTAAAGTAATAATTGTCAATTGATAAATTTTTGAACTATTATGCTTAAACATGTTGCTTATTGAATGGATATTTAGCGAACTAGTTACAGTTGTTTATCTCAAAGGTCAAGGTCACAAATGAATGTCATAGTCATGATACTGCATTTATAGTTATGTCCAGTCCATATACTCCCCACTTATTTACATATTTTGAAATAGTTTTGCTTAACTATGCAGAACTTTAAAACATTTTATTAGTGAGAAAAAGTTTGATCATAAAGGTCAAGGTAAAACTGAAAACGTAAAGGTAAAATGTCATAAAGATATGATCATGGTAGTGTTTATTAATCAATCATATTACTCTTGAACTGACTCAACTAACAAGACATAATTTTGTGGAAAATTAAGAGGACCAGTGTGACAGTTAGAAAAGTAAAAAAATACGCTTGTATGTCAAAATAGCTCTTTGACGGTTTTGTCTGGTTAGATTAGTGTCATTCATTGATGCATTTTTAAATAAATTTACGTACGAGTATACGAAAGTTTGTGTTTATAATTGTAACACTCTCGACATGTTCGATTGTTTCAGACATATCTAGTTATAATCATCGTATTATTTCAATATATATTAACCTTTTCCCTCATATAGGCGTGTTTTGATGCCTTTTTGCCCCCGGCCTTTTTTTCAGGCCTCAAACAGTGAAAAATGCCCTATTTAGGCACAACAAAACTGTTTCTCCCCGTAAGAGTATGTTGACTAAGTATTGTGATGTCTTCAGGTAAAAGTTCAAATTCATCCCACACACTTTTTAGTGCTACTACTCTTCTAAGAAACATGCCTGGCGACAATTTCAATTAAAGCACATTTACATCTATTTTCTGTCACAAGGATGAAACGAAAATAACCAAAGAATGCCGTTTTTTATACATTATTGTGTTAATTAATTATGATAAATAAAATATTAACCATGGAACGATGTTTTTTTCTTAACTGATTAAAGAATTAATATACTGAAATTTGAAGATACTTGTGTTTGTTTTACAGCCTCTTTTTAAATATAAAATAAACAGCTTTTGAGTACACGCATACAAGATTTAATAAGTTTTTACTTCATACACTATAAATAAACACAGTACAAGTACATAGCGTCATTAAAACTGTTTTTTTTTGTAAGGACCAAATTAACTTGACCTGCAATAGGGGTGCAAAACTTTTCGAAAGAAAATTTTAACTCATTCAAAAGTACAATTTCAAAAAAGAATTTTGAAAAATTTTAAAAGATATCTGCAAAAAAAGGTTTACCAAAGAAAACTATCTAGTAAAATCGTTAACCAATCTATTTACAAAAATTTTCAAAAAATTTACAAAAAAGATAAAACATTAAAAGTAAAAGCATGATCCATTAGCATTTTAATTTTGAAAGTGTTATGTCGGTCATTTAACCCTGTTCATTTTTTTAAATATCTATCTTTCTGGGATACATTCTCTTGTAAAGATTTTTATGCCAAACCAATACAGCTTATAATCAGCTAAAACAACTGTAGCATTGTGTCAAAAGGCAACAAAATGTCAAAACTGTGGGTTTTTTAAAAATTCTTTTTGTGTGAATTGTGATAATCTTAAAGGTTGCTATCGCATGATGTGTCTTTTCTTCTAAAATGTAATACATATTTATAAAGTTCACCACAAAATTAAAATTATATATGGTTATTGCACTAAAATCATAAAATAAGCGCAAGTTTCAAACGATAAAGAACATACAATTAAAAAACAATTTTCTTTTCATTAAACTGAAATTATATAGTAAAGACATGTTTTGGGAACATTGTAATTTTAAAAAGAAAATTCGGTAATTTTACCCCACCCACTTTTGAAGCTCTACTCTTACGGCATAAAAAAACAGATAAAGATTTTTTATGCTTAAACTGTCTAGCCATGTTAAATTGATAAAGTACACACAATTTAAATGCATTTTCATTTATATTTTGTTAATACGGAAAAACGAAAGTCATAAAATTGTCAAAAAAGTTATTTTTTACCACTATTTTTGTAAATTGATGGTGATAATTTTAAAGTTTTCCATATAATTAGGAAATACATATCAATTCTGAGTGCATTGTTGTAGAATAATGCACGGTTTGAGTTCAAATGCGTAGTAATATAATCACGAAGGCCGATAGGCCTGAGTGATTAATTACAAAGCATTTGAACGAAAAACGTGCATTATTATACAATAATGCACGAAAAATTAATATATATTTCCATTCTAACACGTCAAGAAAAAAAATTATTATTATCAACTTTTTGGTGGTTAAATAAAGGCTGTTCCAGTGGGTTGAAACAAAACTGTCGTTAAATCTACCGTGTGTAGAAACATTTTCAGAATAACGAATTTTGAAAACGTTGATAAAACTTTGTTTGTTTATTTTATTTCACTCTATAACTTTTCAAGCGAAATACAAATCATTAAAAGTGAAATAAATGTAAAACTCAACTCGTTTGCGACATTAAAATTGTGTACTTGATTTGATTGTTTTGCATGTGATGTTTGGCGCTTCAATGTGACGTCACGTAAACAACACTTTAAACGTCTGTACAGCGTTAACGACTGAATTAAAGATATTGGTGTTCGGATTTATTTTCTTAGTTAGACCATTTTCTTTCATTCTAGATAGTTTTCACAACAAAATTCGACAAAAATTGTTTTTATTTATCAAATTTTTCAAACAAAATGGCGCCCTCAATGTGAAAATACACAGGGAGATAAAAAGAACGGCGAGTGCATTGTTGTAGAATAATGCACGCTTCGGGCCTTCTTTGCTTATATAGAAAAAAATCCGATAGTGTTAGAATTGTCATTTTTCTTGATTGAATCATAAATTAACCACATTTTATCTGATATTGTGTAATTAAAACTATTTCGTACAAAATCTTAAAGTTAAAAGTAAAAAAACAAAAATTATATGGTATTTTGTAATTTACGGCGGCCATATTGGTGGCCATCTTGAATTTTTGTACTTTTGCCCGGGCTGCGAAACTTAAGAAATCGTGTTTTAGAAACTCAAAACAATATGCTTTATAATGGCAATGTTTGTTTTTATGATACAGTAAGTTGCAATAAAACCCCGCCATCTCTTGGACTAATCAGAAATGTCCACTAAAACTGACGACCTACGTAGTTTTCGTCTTAAAAAGGTAATAATAATAATAATAATAATAATAATAATAGTAATAATAACCCCCTTCGAGCTAAATGGACGGAATGAAGCTCATAATCATTAGGGTGCTTATGTTAGCCCAGAAGGACTTAACAACTTGGCCATTGACTCTTGTGACTTTAAATGAATCTTTAAGTATCTTAATAAAAAGTGTGCATTAATCATATCATAAGAATGTACTACATCAATAAATTAATCAGGTTATCCTACTCATAGCTGAAATTATAACCCTAACATTTTTCAAAATGGTAATCTATATCTGTATTATTTACTCGTATTTAATGGGTGATAATCAGTGTGGCCAACATATAATTGACCATATTTTATTACTCTTATTTTACAGTGAAGCATAATTATTGTTGTGTAAATCGTTGTATAAGAAGTGTTTTGCATATTTTAGAAGCACAAATGATCACCCGAATCTCAGTCATACGTTTCTTTAATTAACGTATGTCTCACATTTTCCATTTAATCACTTAATTTATGCATTTCTATAATAAGAATTTATTTATTGATTGTTTTGTAGAAAATTGAAATAAACAGAACTTAAATATCTGACAAACTAAACTAGACATTAGAAACTAGAAATCTGAGAAACTCGAAATAAATTTGGTATCCGGAACTTCTTTAGATTGATTAAACATAAGACGCGTAAACCATTTCTAAAATATCCTTTTTATTACTTTACTTATATTAGAATTGCCAATAACAAATATTTCAGATTATAATTTTTATATGATATTTGCAAATTCTGCTAAAATTCAGTTTATATATCACAGGAAGTCAGACTGATATTAGACGGCCATCGGCCGAAAAACATGCATTTGCTTCCAGTCGCCCATTGTTCATTATTATTTTAGCAACATACCTTTAGATTCATGCTTATTTTCATGAAAATTTGAAAATGTATTTAAAAGTAAAATATTGTGAATTGAACACAGAAAGAAATTTACACAATGAAAAAGGCACTTACTACCAGAAATTTGCAAAATAGCCTTTACATTGCCAAGCAGTAGAACTATGGTAATACATACTACAAGATTAGTCATTAATAGCACATAACATGTAAATTATTACTTGAATATTGTATCGTTTTTCTTTCTGAAAATCTTGATACATTTTCCTCAAGTTTCATTCTCTTGGTCAGCTGAATGCATGCAACGTCCAAAAAAACAAAAACAACCAGAACCAGTGACCATTAACTTTAAATGAAAAGGAATACAATAAAATTACTAACAGTCTTATGTAGTAAGACTCATATATTGTCAATGGCGACCTATGGCGACTATAAAGTAAATAGATATCAAGCAAGTACATTACTCGTGCGAAATATTACTGCTCGTGTGAGGCTGTCATTACCGTAAATTAACTGCTGAATAAAAATCTGGAAACAAAGTGATCCCTCGGAAGCATTAATCACAACAAAATTAAATAAGAATTGCAGACTCGGTTTGATCGAGTCTGTACATGAGGGAAAATGAATAAGTGCAACATCCCTCACGACCCCTAGCACCGGCTTGAGAGGTACTCAATTCTCAACACTTAATAGTGCTGGCATCAATGATCCCGAAGGACCAGAAAAATATAACAACACTGAAGTGAAGCCAAGTTTCCACTGCGTCCTTGGTGATTCATCATAAATCTGTACAACGTCGCCAACCCGAACGGTCTGAATGTCGTTTCCTGTTGTTTTGTGGTATTGACGCAGTGTTGTTAGATACTTGCGATGCAATCATAAACAATAATGACTGATGAGTTGTGCCTGCATCCTTGCCCTTTTTGTTACGTCAAACATTGTGACAGTCTGTGGCTCTGGTATACTGCCTCCATATGGAAGTGATGTAATACGTCGCCCATAATGAAAGTGCGTCGGTGTTATTAGGTCCAGGTATCCTATATCTGAAGTGACGTAAGTAAGCGGTCTTCTATTCATTATACCCTCAATCTCTATAACTGTGGTCTGAGGCTCACGTAACTGATGAATGAACGACCTAACATTTTTTAGTAGGACCCACCAACCGCTAAACCATTGTGCTCGCTTAGTTAAAAATTTTCATTCAGCACTATGGCTGTGTAGAGCGTCAATAACTGTCGTTGATCTCATTAGTTGATGGTATTTGCTGCAGCGTTGAATGTTGTTGCCTTGTCTGATATCATTATACAGGATTTTCGACTTTGTAAATCTTCTGAACGCTTGGATGAAGGTTTCTTCAGATAAATCTGGTACAATCTCGAAAATAGACAAATATAGGCATTATGCTCAATTCTAGAACTGCTTCCTACTTACAGTGCTCCCGAGAAATCAACTCCATTGTCTGTAAATGGAGATGTATCCTGTTCTTTTATCTTTGGTAGGGGTACTGCAGCTGTATATGTTCTACCTGTTACCATTTTTTGTTTGTTTGTATAATTTTACGCCTTTTCCCAACAGTATTTCAGTCATATAGGTGGGTAGTTTCCTAACCATCGTTCCTGGAGAGTTACACCATTACTAGACTACCTTCCTCCGCGCTAAACCTGTTACCATTTAACCTTGGACGCATTTCCGGAGAAGACTTTGTACATACTGGCAGATAGACGGGATAAACCATTATGTGGGATATAGTTTTAAAAGATTCGCGCTGTGTCTTGTTTCTGTATGTAGTAGGAGCTTAGCTCGTTATTGGAAAGAAGAAGCCAAGAGGAGCATACAGTTTTGCTGTTTCTTTGATTATGACGCGTTTTGTCATCGTACCAAGTATTTTTATAGACCTCTCTGTCAGAAATATCTGGTCATTAACAGCATTCCATCTCATGCCTCGAATCGTAATTTCGTTCGAATCATGTTTGCCGTCTTCTTTGGAAAGGGCGCGCAAATGACAGCTGCTTGAATTCCAGGAACGCAGATTAAAGCCATCAGACATCAGGTCTCTTATATCATTGAAATATTTAATAATCGTACTTTCGTCAGTAGAACAACATATAACATCGTCTACAAAGAAATCTTTCTTCAACATTTCACTCACCCATTAAGTGTTGTCATCAAGGTGCTTCATACGGGAAGTTTTTTAGGATAAATAATGAACATGTAGCTCCAAAGAGTATAGATTTGACCTGTAAGATACTGAAGTTACTTTCTAGGTATTGTTACTGTGATTCAACCACTCTTTCGTCAAGTTGCACGTGCAAGAATGCCTTCTCAATGTATTTCGAGATGGCAACGGAAATCCCTGAATCACTCTAACTGCATCGTCGTTGAATAAAGATCTAAGATATGTGAACTTCTGTACGTAAAAGAAAGATACATTATTGTGTACATTTGAGTCTACTAACGATTCCCAAAATGACTGTCATTCTAAAATGTTGTGAAAATATAGGAAGCGTAAATTTTGACAGTTTGTGAAATTAAGCATATTGACCGTTATGTAAATAAATTACATGTGTTTTGGAAGTTCTGTTGGTCTTGATACCGCAATTGTTCTCGGAATGATATGCGATGTTGGTGTTGTGTAAACACTAAATAATCAAAAGATTGCACTGGTTCTTCAATAACGTTGTTTTATTATCGATTACCGGAAGTCAACTCATATAATGACGTCAATACAATAACATATAAAAAGGCGCGTCACGCTAAACGTGACGCTAATATTGGCGCAATAACTCAGTACATACATATGTACGTAACACTCCGGGGGCCACAATGCTTGTTCAAGATCATATTAAATAAAATAATAATTGTACAAACTGAAATTCAATGAAATGAAGTATTGTAACTTAGAAACTTTGAAATCAGATATATCTAGTGAATTAAATTACAAGTTCGATCAATCAATTAAATTCATAAACTGTCTCTGATAGTAAACCACTATAGCAATTAGTTTCAAATCATTGTTATTATACTCTTATTGTAATTAACCGGTAAAGTTTCACTGATTATATATAACGCATTGCAAATGTCACTTTATGTTTTAAAGGCATGCGCGAAAAATTGGTGCCGGCAATGCACGTGAATCACGTGTACAATGTTACTTAAGTTCTAGTGGGTACAGCTTGGCAATAGGTCGTGTAGTAATTCCTCGTCTGGATCTAACACGGGCTGCTCGAATATGTCCATCACCGCCAGTTACTACATCTTCTATAATTCCTAATGACCAGCGATTCCTTGGTAAATACTCGTCATGTATTTGAACCACGGCACCAACATTGATATTGTCACCATGGTTACCAGATTTTCTGTGAAACTCTCGCAACGATGTGAGGTATTCGTGTTTCCATCTTGACCAAAAATGATCAAGCGTTGCAGTCTTAAATCTGAACAATTTACCGGCCGATTCTTGGGTTAATTCCTTTGTTGTGGGATCTCTGTCGTCTGGATAAATAGGGGAGGTAATCCTTCGTCCGTATAGTAGATGCGATGGTGTTAATGGTTCTTCATCTTTGGTATCTGTATATGTATATGTAAGAGGGCGGTCTTCTATTTCTGAATCTTTTCTCACAGGATGGTGGGGCATAGTTCTGGGTCGTCTACTTATATTTTCGTTTCGTGATATCATGTAATGGTCATCTTTCTGTGGTAAATTGTCAACATAATTTTCTTTACTGTACGTAATGCTATTTTCTGAATATTCGCGTGTTTTTTCGTAGCATAATTGTTGGTTTGGCTTATATCCTTCTCCGACCGACTCTTTTATCTTAAGATGCTCTACTTTAAGTTCATTTTGCGTAATCACAGTCATAACGTTAATTTAAGAGATGGGAATCGATGTCGAATGTATTTCAGTATCAGTTTTCAATAGTCCTGATAGATTGTATTGCTGTAGGTCTGTCACCTCTAACAACTTGATCTTGTATTACGTCCCAGTAATGATCAGCACCAATTATAATATCGATATCAAAATCCTTATCTCCTGAGACTGGATGGGCGAGTTTGAGCCCTTTCAGGTAAGTAAGGTGACCAGCATGTTTGTGATGAGATTTCAGTGGCGTGGAAATTTTAGGAATAATCAAAACCTTTATGTGAATATTTTCTTCTGGTGTGTCTAAATACACGGTAGCCTGTCGCACGCGGCGCTCTTTGTCTCCGAATCCCGACATGTCTCCGAATCCAGTGGTCACCAATTGTAATTTCCGGGGTAGGTGTTCACTTATAAATGAACTCTGGGAACCTTCATCAAATAGAATGTTTGCAGGCATGGAGGTACTTTTTGAGATTACCATGGAAACTGCTGTCTTTAATAACACAGGACCTGGTGTGGTAGAGTGAGCAGAATGTAATACCGAAGTGGAGTTCTTTTTCTCATTGTTGATAACAGGATACTTATCTGTAGATTTGGCTTCTTTTTCTACTCCACAAATACTAGTATGATGTCTGCGTGAGCATATTTTACACTTGAATTTAGACTTACAGTCTGTAATCTTGTGGTTTCCCAGACAATTAAAACATAGCCTTCTTTCCTTCACTATCTTCATTCTCTGTTCACGATCTTTAAATTTTACACAGTCTATACAAGAGTGCTCTCCCTTACAAAACACGCATCTTTGTCTATGTGATCGTAAGTTGCTTGGTATGGGTGTATTTTTTCTTTCTGTTCTACTAGAATCAGATTTTGTTAGAAAAGTTGCTGTCGGAATGAAGTCTTGAGGGGTATTCAGCAAATTTCCAGCGTCTAAAATATTGATTTCATTCAGTATACATTTCATCAATTCACGCAAAGTCCACGACTGTATCCCGTGCGCACGTGTAATGTTTGTTCTGACATCTGGTGGTAGTTTTTGAAGGATAACCGGTGTAAGTAGTGAACCGTATGTGGTCTCATTCTGATTCAGTGAAGCTAATGCTCTGATATATGTCTCTGTTGTATCATAGAATTTTCTAACACTCTGTATAGTGTACCTGGGTGCTGGAACTTCTAGTAATGCTTTCATGTAAGTTTGTATAATTCTGTCCTTTTGACCATATCTCTCATGTAACAATGAAATAGCCTGTTCATAATTAACATTTGTTAAGGCAAATCCAGCTATTGTTTGCAAAGCTTCATTTTTAAGACACGACTTCAAGTAATTGAATTTCTGTACTCCGCTAAGTGAAAGATTCGTGTGTATAGCAGACTCGTAAGAATCCCAGAATGAACACCAGTCAAGGACATTTCCGTCGAACTTCGGCAAATCTAACTTTGGTAATTTGTGATATACTGAGCTTTGAGATAAGGACGGTAAGAAATGCATCTGGGAACTATTCTCGCTGATACCTGGCGCACAAATCTCGGATGTTTCGCTTGATACGGACGCTTGAAATGGCTGAGCATTAGGGTTTAGAGCTGGGGAATTGTAGTTCAAATTTGAAATTGATACCTTCCTAAAATCATGTACCTTCTGTATCTTGGTCGTTAACATGTAAATATACTCATCATGCTCAAGAATTTCTGTTTCTATTTGTTCTTCTTCTTCGTCTAGAAAAGAATCAAGGATCTTTTCGTGAATCTCCGTGATCGTCTGCTGTTTCTGCTTGAGGGAATCAATGATCGTCACAAGTTCATCGTAATCGGCTGCCTCCCGCTGAATTATCTCGAATTTGTTCAGGAGTCGTGTAACTGCGCCTTTGTGACCCTTCTGTATAGAACGTAATTTTGTTGCCATAGTGTTATCCGGTTCGCGGGACCAAAATGTTGTGTAAACACTAAATAATCAAAAGATTGCACTGGTTCTTCAATAACGTTGTTTTATTATCGATTACCGGAAGTTAACATTATATAATGACGTCAATACAATAACATATAAAAAGGCGCGTCACGCTAAACGTGACGCTAATATTGGCGCAATTAACTCTGTACATACATATGTACGTAATAGTTGGCACTGTTATTCATGGGCAGCTCAACTAGTGGGGATTGAGCAGCGGCCGTGGTGTACCATTTGCTGCTTTTTATAACTTATTAAGTTCCATCTCTGTCTGTATTTTCCATAGTTACGCACCAAAATGAGTGGTATAGTTATATAAGATTCGTGTTGTGTCTTGTTTCTATATTTTTAATAGTTTAATAATATACAAGTTAGTGTAGTGACGTTGATATATACGTTGACGTCATCTTCATTTTCGCCGTCAGGACGTCTTGGGTGTACCCGCCTATACATATCGTACGTGTTCTTGATCATAATTTCAGTATCACATACGGTGTCATAATGTATTCAAATGTAAAAGTGAATTGTAAATAAGGTGATTTGTACGCTTATGCAGTTAACCATACATACATCCAGCAAAATTGTAAAAATACGAAAAGAGTGAAGGGAAGACAATAGGAAAATGTGGCGACTACATATATACTTTACAAAAGTTCAAACTAGACCTTTGAATTTTGCGCAATAATCAAAATACCGTTCGTGAAAAATAAATAACAAATTCAATCAGATGTTATGCTCTTGAACACAGATCGCATTAGATCTCCTTTACTGTCCTCAAATAAAAAGTTGAAAATTCAATTTTATTTCTTTAGATCGCCCGGATAATAGTCGTTTGGCCAGCAATAAACATGTCGTGAATATAAATTTTGCTAGATAATGGTATGTGATAAACAATGAATTCGTCAGACTTTACAATTCCTTCATGGGCTATGGAATTTTAATGAAATGTGGACGACACCTAAACCATGAATTAAATATAATGTTTCAGATAATGAAAAAAAAACAACAACAAAACAAACTGATTGCTATAAATAAATATTACTTTCAGGCCAGCAGAAGGAGGGGGGGGGGGGGGGCAGGGGGCGGGTCAAAGTTATGGATGACGAAACATTTAAAAACTAAGGATAAACTTTTTTTTGATCGATTCTGATCGTTTACAATGCAAGATGAATTATGAAATTTTATCAGCACAACAGATTCAGTCTGATGCGGCCGAAAAAGTGCGGCGGGAATGAAAGTCATGGGGAAGAAACCTCCAGGCGTGTCGTTAAACTCTAATCTGAATCAATTCTGATTCCCGCCCTGGGCGGTCAATTTCCGCTACCTCTGAAAAAAGACATCAGCACTGTCAAAGCAATAGTTGATGAAGATGCAAAATATACAATGGAGGTGATAAGAGACATATGAGGCCTAAGTGTTTTCCACCTTGAAAGAAAAGATGAAGTTAAGGAAAGTGTGCGCCCGTTGGATCTTGCATTTGCTAACTTCTGACCAGAAAAAAGAGCGGATCGATAAAGCCTCAGCCTTATAGACAGACTATGTTCAAAGATCGAGATCCTAGACGCTTGAGAGAAATTGGATCAAATTACTCCATGATAATGCACCTGCGCACCGGTCAGCCTTGGTTTAAGCTTATTTAGAGGAGCCGAGAATTTAGGTTTTGCTACATCCTGCTTATAGTCCTGACCTCTCTCCTTGTGACGCTTGGTTTAAACCATACATCAAATCAATACCAGTGTATAAACAGTATACCCAAAGAACAGTTCAAATATGCTTTTTCGAAATGGGTTCTGAGTCTTGAAAAGTGTGTAGAGTTCCATAGTAAATATTCTAAAGGACTTATCATTTTTCACAGGCATGGTTTATTTATAAAAACACGCTGCCGTGCCACTTATATAAAAAATTACCCCTTATATTTCATAATTATCAAAATGGATTGGTCTACAGTGAGTATATTTTTCGTAGGTATTTCAAATATTTATTAAAAACAACTGAAATGCATCATTAGGATATCCATATAAAATTTCTTGAAAAAAAATGTGTAGAGAGTTTTAGTATGAACATTTGTATGACGACAAACAGGGTTTTTGTTCTAAAACAATTTATTATCTGCTATATATATATATATATATATATATATATATATATATATATATATATATATATATATATATAATATATATATATATATATATATATATAATATATATATATATATATACAATGTATATGTCGTATCAGATCTTGTATGTCACTCATTCCAACAAAAACCATGTGTAATTCTTTTGTGGTTTGATGTATGTACTTATAAAATACGAGCATACTATCAATATGATTATTGATACGAGACGTATTGCAGATCTTTCATTATATATCAATTCACTTTAATATGTTCAATATATCTTATAAGCATGTTATATGTTCCAAACCCATAACACAACATCATAAAATTTAAAAGAGGAAGTAAAATATATTTCTCTTAAACAGAAGTAATAAATAACAAATGTTTACATTTTGTCACGTAATTACCGGCTATAAATACAACCTTCAGTATATTTTGGTACACTCCAAATCGATATTGTACTACATCCTAATTTCTTGTTTTTATGTTTTATTTTCATGAATCAGGATGCATTAAATGCAGCTAACGATTTGGTTTATATGTTATTATGAATGTAAACGGACGCTGAAACATATGAGCATATACGAAAATGTTCAAACGGTCAAAACCCCATTATTATCTTCCCGGAAGTAAATCGCGTACCCAAAAACTACTCAGGTACCAAAGATAACAACTCAATTTCATGACATAGTTTTTAATGATCAATACATACTAATAAACTTTTAATTCTTTCATAAAGGGCTATCCAGCTAGCTTACGGAATGTTGGTGGTTCTACTCAAGTGCTCTTTCGTGCCTGAAATAATGCAAGTAGGGCACACGAGTTCTTCGCTGGAAAGTCGCCATATAGTCACTACTGTGATGTGCGACGTAACTCTCCCAAAATAAAGTCAGCGTGTTTCCCCTGGCGCCCCCCACATTTCACAAATAAGTCACCATATATTTGTTACAAATAGAGACAGATCGCTAAGTCATAGATCGTTTCTCTCGGAACTTTTAAAATAGTACTCATTCGTGTTTTGTTAAATAGTTTCATTTTCACATTTAGTTACAAGAAAAGATCTATTTTAAGGTATGACATAATTATCTGAATGGAGCGATAAAAAAGTACACAAAGGGGCAGAATATTGTACTAATTCTGTGTATATGTGAGTTTCACACTAAATTCTACAATATAAAATCATAATTGCTTCTAGATCTGTCGCCTGTCTCGGAATATTAAAAACGATTAATGCCAGCTTTATTATGACCGTTTTTGCAATAAAACGAATTTTTTGCAATAAAGTTATTGAAAAATAGCCATGCGATGAAACAATTGTGTTGTATTTTTCTGACAACGAATTTTGCAAAATTTTGCAATAAATCAATCAAATTGCATGTTTTTTATATACTGAATTTGTCACTATTTGGGGAGATTATAGGTAAGAGAATTTAATTATTTTGGTTTTTACATTTTTTCTTAATTTAACTATTTGAAATTGGTTGTAAAATTGTAAGAAAATATGCATATAGGTGTGCTTTTGGATATTCAACTGTAATAGAGAAAAAATTTCAAGGCTGATTTTGTACCATTACATGTGACTGTTCACATCATTTGGGGGCGTCTTTGACGTGCAGCTTCAATACCCATCAACAAGTTACGGGGTGGAAAATAAAATTGCGTCTTTTCGCTCCGCGCTTCCGCTAATAAGCGTGTTTTCGCTCCGCGCCCCCACCGTTTTAGTAGTTAAAATCTCGACTTTTCGGCCGTGTCCGGCTAAAAAGCGTGTTTTTACCACGCGATCCCGCCAAACGAAAAATCGAGTATTAAAAGGTGAAGTTTAACAAAGTAAACGGAGGCGCGGAGCGAGATTTAAGAAATAAACCGTCGCCCCGCAGGGCGAAAATCAATTAAAAAAACGTCGCCCAATCAAAAGCGCGGAGCTAGTTTTAAAAAATAAAACTGCAGGAACGCGAAGTGAAAATACACGCTTATTAGCGGCGGCAAAACGAGGTTTAATGAATGTAAAGTTGGCGGGCGCGGGGCGAAAACACGTTTTTAAAGGGGCGCGGGCGAAAAGTCGAGATTTTCATTGCTTAAACGGCGGAGGCGCGGGACGAAAATACGCTTATTAGCGGGGCGCGGAGCGAAAAGTCGACATTTTTGAGAAAAATATGGCGGGCGCTTACAACAGCACGCTAATTAACGCACTATGGCAATAAATAATTCGCTTCTCGGTCAATTAAATCTTAATTTTTTGCCTCACTTTCCCGCTAATTAGCGTGTTTTCGCTCCCCGCCCCCCCATTTTAATTTGTTAATTATCGATTTTTAGCTTTGCGTGGTCGCGGGGCGAAAACATGAATGGCACAAATCAGCCACCATAGTATTTTTTATCATTTACCGACTAGAAAAACGGAACATATTAAATCTGTTCTACATAAAAACTTTGACCATTTGCATGCGCATATTCGAAAGATTTTATTCTGTTATAGGTGTTTCTGTTCCAGTTGTTCCCATTTTTGAAGAAAAGTAAAGTTTGTCTTATAAATGAAGTAAGTTAAACGTCTGTTGGATGTAATTGGATATAAAGCAAACACTGCATAGTGACTGAAAACGAAAAAAGAAAACATTATTTGAAATAAATGATCGATACTGTATGGTTGATTTTTTAGTTATCTGCTCTTGAAGGTGATCTATATATATAATATGTTCTTTTGTTATTTTTTCTTTAACATGTGTACTCTATCGATATATTATATTTTCGCCGTCAGGACGTCTTGGGTGTACCCGCCTATACATATCGTACGTGTTCTTGATCATAATTTCAGTATCACACACGGTGTCATAATGTATTCAAATGTAAAAGTGAATTGTAAATAAGGTGATTTGTACGCTTATGCAGTTAACCATACATACATCCAGCAAAATTGTAAAAATACGAAAAGAGTGAAGGGAAGACAATGGGAAAATGTGGCGACTACATATATACTTTACAAAAGTTCAAACTAGACCTTTGAATTCTGCGCAAGAATCAAAATACCGCTGGTGAAAAATAAATAACTCATTCAATCAGATGTTATGCTCTTGAACACAGATCGCATTAGATCTCCTTTACTTTCCTCAAATAAAAAGTTGAAAATTCAATTTTATTTTTTTAGATCGCCAGGATAATAGTCGTTTGGCCAGCAATTAACATGTCGTGAATATAAATTTTGCTAGATAATGGTATGTGATAAACAATGAATTCGTCAGACTTTACATTTCCTTCATGGGCTATGGAATTTTAATGAAATGTGGACGACACCTAAACCATGAATTAAATATAATGTTTCAGATAATGAAAAAAAAACAACAACAACAAAACAAACTGATTGCTATAAATAAATATTACTTTCAGGCCAGCAGAAGGAGGGGGGCGGGCAGGGGGCGGGTCAAAGTTATGGATGACGAAACATTTAAAAACTAAGGATAAACTTTTTTTCTGATCGATTCTGATCGTTTACAATGCAAGATGAATTATGAAATTTTATCAGCACAACAGATTCAGTCTGATGCGGCCGAAAATGTGCGACGGGAATGAAAGTCATGGGGAAGAAACCTCCAGACGTGTCGTTAAACTCTAATCTGAATCAATTCTGATTCCCGCCCTGGGCGGTCAATTTCCGCTACCTCTGAAAAAGACATCAGCACTGTCAAAGCAATAGTTGATGAAGATGCAAAATATACAATGGAGGTGATAAGAGACATATGAGGCCTAAGTGTTTTCCATCTTGAAAGAAAAATGAAGTTAAGGAAAGTGTGCGCCCGTTGGATCTTGCATTTGCTAACTTCTGGCCAGAAAAAGGAGCGGATCGATAAAGCCTCGGCCTTAAAGACTATGTTCAAAGATCGAGATCCTAGACGCCTGAGAGAAATTGGATCAAATTACTCCATGATAATGCACCTGCGCACCGGTCAGCCTTGGTTCAAGCTTATTTAGAGCAGCCGAGAATTTAGGTTTTGCTGCATCCCGCTTATAGTCCTGACCTCTCTCCTTGTGACGCTTGGTTTAAACCATACACCAAATCAATACCAGTGTATAAACAGTATATCCGAAGAACAGTTCAAATATGCTTTTTCGAAATTGGTTCTGAGTCTTGAAAAGTGTGTAGAGTTCCATAGTAAATATTTTGAAGGACTAATCATTTTTCACAGGCAGGGTTTATTTATAAAAACACGCTGCCGTGCCACTAATTAAAAATTGCCCCTTATATTTCACAATTATCAAAATGGATTGGTCTACAGTGAGTACATTTTTCGTAGGTATTTCAAATATAAATTAAAAACAAGTGAAATGCATCATTAGGATATCCATATAAAATTGCTTGAAGAAAATGTGTAGAGAGTTTTAAGTGATTTAGTATGGACATTTATATGACGACAAACAAAGTTCTTTTCTAGAACAATTTATTATCTGCTTTAGATAGATATGTCGTATCAGATCCTGTATCTCACACATGCCCACAACAATCATGTGTTATTCTTTTGTGGTTTGGCGATATGTATTTCATAAAATACGAGCATACTATCAATATGATTACTGATACGAGACGTTTTGCACATCTTCCATTATAGATCAAGTCACTTTAATATATTTAATATATTTTATAAGCATGTTATATGTTCTTAATCCAATAACAACAACATCATATAACACATATTTGTTCTTTTTAAAAGAGGAAGTAAAATATCTTTCTGAGGCTTTATGTGCCCTTAACAGAAGTAATAATTAGCAAATGTTTACAAAAGAAAATGTATTTTGTCACGCACTTTTTGGCTATAAATACAATATTTCAGTATAATTTGGTACGCTGTAAATTGATATTGTACTACACCCTAATTTTTATTTTCATGAATCAGGATGCAATTTAATGCAGCTAACGATTTGGTTTATATTATATAATGAATGTAAACGAGCTGTAACACTTGTTACTAATGTTTTGTTATATACACGTAAGTTATTATTATCATATATTAAGTTATTATAGAATTGTTTTCATGTATATATAATTTGCTTTAGAGACATTAAATGAAACAGTCGCTTGTTGATATCTATCATTGAATATAAACAAGGGAAAATTTCATGATGAATATTTTGTTTGTAATTAAGTTTCTAAACTAATAATAAAAATTTTAAAATGTTCTACCTATACTTAACTCTTTTCTTTTCATTAATTATTATCTAAATGACAGTCTCCTGTACTGTACTTTAGAAAAAAAAAATCATAGTCTATTTTGAAAGTCACAAAAAAATATAAAATAAGTCATATGGCTTTTTTACTAATATTATGTTATTTAAGAAATAATATATCCCAAACTGTGATTTTATTGCTCAATAACATCACTGTTTGGAGTTCGGATGCGGGGAATTATATCACGAGGGCGTAGCCCGAGTGATATAATGATGCGCATCCGAACGACAAACAGTGGTGTTATCAAGCAATAAAATCACCGATTTGGATATATTATTTCGATTCTAACACGACATCAACAAACAAAAGCTGCCGTACATGATAATTAGCTAAATGGCGGATGATTTGTTTCCGTACTTATTGTCAGCGCGTCACATTTTTAGTGGTTATGTCACGTGTATAATGATTACGTCACATGTCTAAATATAGAAAGTCAAACAGTGATTTTATAGCATAATAACACACACTTTCGGTTCTTCTATGTTCAATAGGAAAAAATGCGGGTCGTGTTAGAAATACGTGTAAATTATTATTATCATATAAGTTATTACAGAACTGTTTTCATGTATATGTAATTTGCTTTAGAGACATTAAATGAAACAGTCGCTTGTTGATATCTATCATTGATATTTTGTTTGTAATTAAGTTTCTAAACTCATAATAATAATCTTAAAATGTTCTACCTATACTTAACTCTTTTCTTTTTATTAATTATTTATCTAAATGACAGTCCCCTGTACTATACTATAGAAAAAAATCAAAGTCTAATTTGAAAGTCACAAGAAGTATAAAATAAGCCATATGTCTTTTTGCCATACTTTTGGAAATGAGACCACACCTTATTGATAATGATTTTTATTTATGGCATGGCAATGCTAAAATTGGGGAAAATATTAAATTATAGCTCTTACTATTTCCATTTACATAACCTTTAGCAACTGCAATTGTTCTGTGTTTTATGTGTTATTCCAGTAAATATGAGCTTATATGAAAATGTTCAAACGGTCAAAACCCCATCATTTTCCCCCGAAAGTAAATCCCGTATCCAAAAACTACTCAGGTACCAAAGACAACAACTCAATTTCACAACAAAATTTTTAATGATCAACACGTACACTGATTTTAAACCACTTGCCCCTCTAGGCTTTGGGTTCAATGTTTACAAGAAATTTTGGATTCTTTCATGTCAGAGAGCTATCCAGCTAGCTTACAGAACGTTGGTGGTTCTACGCAAATGCTCTTTCGTGCCTTAAATAATGCAAGTAGGTCACATGAGATCTTCTTCAACAAGTAAAGCTGGAAAGTCGTCATATGATCTCTTCTGTGTTGTGCGACGTTACTCTCCCAAAATAAAGTCAGCATGTTCTCCTGGCGCCCCGCGGAGCGAAAATACGACATTGCTCAAATAAGCCACCATATGTTTGTTATAAATAGAGACAGATCATTAAGTCTTAAATCTCTTCTTATATATTGATTTCGGATTTTTTAAAACAGCACTAAGATTCTACATGAAGTGAATCATTTATATGTTTTTTGCATGCTCTCATTCGTGTTTAGTTGAATAGTTTCATTTTCACATTTGATTTCAAGAAAAGATCTATTTTAAGGTACCGGTATGACATGTAATGATCTAAGTGGAGCGATCAAAAAGTACACAAAGGGGCAGAATATTGTACTAATGCTGTGTATACGCGAACACTATTCTACAATTCTACAATATAAAGTCATAATTGCTTCAAGATCCGTCCCCTGTCTCAGAATATTAAAACAATGGATAATAACAATATTTTATGTTAGCCATGTTACGACAGTTTTTGCAATAGAATGATACTTTTTGCAATACAGTTATTGCAAAATAGCCATGCGATGACATAATTCTGTTGCATTTTTCTGAGAGCGAGTTTTGCAATAAAAACGAATTTTGCGAATCAAATCAAATCAAATAACAGCTCTTATGTCATTTTATTGCAAGACTACTTGTATCAAACTTACCTTTGGAGCAATTTAAATCTGGTTTGGCTGTGAAATGAAACCAACCGTTCTCATGCATTCATCTAGTAAACAATGTGTTGACAATAACAATATGATATTTGCATCTTTCGATCAAGTTTTGATTGGCTTTCTGAATATGATGATTCTTCTTTACGTCTGAAAAAAAATATTACTGTAGGAAAGTCTTTTAAGGTTATTTTCTCTATATACATGTACATTTCTTTTTTTTCTTTAACATGTTAACTCTATCGATATGTTATATCAAATATGAATATTATGCTCTACATTTCAACCGCTTTTTAAGTGATTAATACACTAGTGAACAACTGAACATATCTTTAAAAAGTAATATCATACATGTTAATATTTGAACAACCCTTTCTGCGCAAGTGGTATGCGCAAACAATTTTACACATTTTGCGCAGTTTGTGTCGTCCCACTGAAGGGCGTAGAGCACTGATAAAGAATTATGGCTAAAGATATGACTTGTTCATAATGACTTCGAACAAGACTTTAGAGACTAAGACTGTTTTGCTGAAGGAAGTTCCAGCGTGTGTAACTTTGGAACAGATTTCAACATACATTGATAGTAAAACGGCGGAAGGAAAAGTAGAGAGACACGTGCGGCTGTCTGAAGAAGACAACGGTGAAGATTCAAATACGTGGATACTGCTAATGAATTCAGTGCAAGGTATGTTTATTATTGCTCAGTAAAATTAAAATTAATCTTCCGTGTGGCCATTTTGTTTAAGCCATTCCATGTTTTGAACTGTACACATTTAAGGAACCCTACTGAGTGTTTTCGACATGACGGGACTTGAAATATATTTTTTAAAGATTAAGATTTGTAAACCGTTTGATGAAGATTTAGACCTATAACTTGTGCCACCCGCTACATCGTTTGCATGTCTTTGTGTGCTGTCAAAAGTCGGAGGCGAAGACAAGAAATGGCTTAAATCAGCCAACATAAATACCCGTCTAAATTTACGACAACTATTCTATTTACGAAACACAAATATATGATATGTTAATTTGAAAACAATAATGATGATCAGTTTGAAAAAAAGAAATAAATAAAGAAGTAATTCAACGTTTGATTGCATGCCTCGTACTATCTCAACCATCTCTTCAGACAACCCAAAAGTTAATAAAATTACAGTGACCTAAATAGATTACTGATAAAATTGTGAAACCGATACCGAATAAGTCAATTATCTGTGGTGTCTCAAATATCGTAACAAACCATAATTATAGTTACAAAGTAGTGGCGACATATAAGGATAACTTCCGTCGTCTGTTTATCTGTCTGTTCGTCCGTCACAAAACTTGTCCGGACTACTTCTCAAAATATTACAGTGCAATTTCATCCAAACTTTACAGGAATTATCATTATCAAGTCTAATCGCGCAAATCGTCGGCATTTTCCGGTCTATTGATTTTTATCAAAGTTATGGCCCTTAAATGGTTTTTATTTTTAAAGTTTGTCCAGACTACTCCTTTTATACCACTAATGCGATTTCAATGTAACTTTACAGGATTAATTTTTTGCTCAATTACTTGCACGTATTACACAGGTAATGATTTTTGTTTTAAGTTATAACCCTTGAGCAAAAAGGTGGGCATTTTTGTTGTCAGCTAAACAGAAACTTGTCTGGACTACTCCTCAGAAACTACTGGTGCAATTTCATCAACATTTTACAGGAATAATCGATACCAATGTGTAGTTGTGCATTTCATCAGCATTTCTCGGTTCAATGATTTGTTTACTGAGTTATGGCCCTTGTATAAAAAAGCATTTTGCCCTGTGAATGTGTTTCCTGGTACACAGTAACTGCAACATGCAATGGCTAAAATGAGGCGACACATGCGATAACTGATTGCTCTTGATCCCTACTCTGACCTTTTATTTGAATAACAATAGATTTAATAACCACAAACATTAACATGTACTCTATAGATAACAAATATTTCAAGGTGAAATACTTACTATATTCACTAATGACAGAACTAGACAGGTCAGGGACCTAAGCATTGCACACTGATTATACGGTCGATGCACACATAGATTTCCGGTACACGCAGTAAGGTGTGATTTGATTTATTTTGTGTCTGTGAAATAATTATACTCAGCATTATAGCGCAATAGTGTAGGCTACATTCTTATAATTTCATAATGTCCTACGTGTTGTAAGATCGGGACCACGTAAATACTGACATATTTAAAAAGTTTTGATATAAAATAAAACCTGGACCGTCTCTAGTAATGGTTTTATGCACTACAACAGATCGCAAAAGCCAGGTTGAAAAGACAGCGTGTAAAGAGTAAAGAGAAATGACTGCTTCGGTCCTTCGGTCAATCAATTACAATACTGATGATATTTCCTTTCGGATGAGACCTTAAATATCGAGGTTCGTTATATCAAATTTAAACACTTTAGTTTTAGTCAATTTAAAATACATGCATTCAATGTTTTCCTCCTATTCTGATCAAAATCCTTTTAAACAATAAACTAATGTTATTCCCTATAATACTGTAAACTCCTATAATAGGCCTTTAACAATATGTCAAAAATAGAATATTTATTCAACAATAAGGTAATTGACATAATTTCAGCAACGTCATTCCGGTTCACAGTTTTTTTTGTCGAATCGTATTTCACTCATTCTCATGTAAGTACGACATTCCATGTCTTCAGTTGTCTATGACAATAAGTGAACCTATGTAAGCTGTCGGGTTATACTTCAGGTTTTCAAAAACTTATCTGTTTGATGTACCACCAGAACGAAATGATACAGATATCATTTTCCAAAAATTACAAAATATACGTGATTGAAAATAATTCCTACCATAATTGGACGCGAATTTCATTTAAATAATTATACACTTATGATCTTGTTAATCATGTTAAATTCTTATAATATGGCATCCATCATGGAAGCCATCTTAATATATTATTTTTTCCAGTAGTGGCAGATTGACACAGCTTGAATTACTTCCAATGAAAGTCTTTTCTACGACATTCGACATAGAAAAAACTATAATTAATCAATTCAGAAAGGTTACCTCCGTTAAATATAACCAGAAATAGGCTAAATCCCGATTTTAATGGTTACCTGGATTTTAATAAGATGGAATTATGTGTGACATGCAATCTCTACAATTATCGGCACATAACGCTAGTTCATGGATATGTTATCAAATGTATTATTACACACAATACACATTATACATATCAATATATCTTATTACTTAAGGCCAATATTCAATGACACAAATATTTGATATACGAAACATTATTATAATGTAACAAATTAAAATAATCAATCGTCTGCTATTGTAAATATCGACTACTTCGGTTTACAATCAACTATATCAAACAAAAGAAATTATTTTAAAATATCACTAAAATTCGTTCTTATTGTTTGAATTTTTATGACCCCAAAGTGCGCTCGTTTGTCTGATGTCAAAAAATACATATGTACCTATGTAGTGCATCGGGTCAAGCTTTGACACAAAAGAGCGTAACGCACTTTGGGGTGGACCTCAAAGTGCGTTTGACCCCAAAGGGCGGTGTTACATGTCTTCAACTAAATAATTTCAGATATATATATATATATATATATATATATATATATATATATATATCCTTTTATTTCCTCCAGAGTTGAAGAAGCATGAACACATATACAAAATTATATTACAAACATATATGCAAGATCAGAACAAAGCAGTAACATTATATATATAACATTGAACGTGTAGATTTGCAGTTACATTATATATAACTTTGAACGTGTAGACAGGGGTGTGTACGCCAGAGAGGAGCGAAACGTTGTTGGAGCAGTGGGCAGTAACTATAAGTGGCACAAACGCTTACGTGAGGGTAGAGAACAATTTCAAGATGATAAAAGATGCGAACGAACAGGAATTACTTGATAGAATAATAACGACTGGCGAAACTTTGCTATATTATTACGATCCAGGAACGAAACAACAGAGTAGCCAGTGGAATCCATGGAATGCCAGTAGATCGATGGGCAAACACATGCGAATGAGCTACGGCGATCAGGTTTACATGTATTTCTGAAAACTGTCATTCCGGATCAAACATACGGATTATTTATCTGAAATTTACACATCAAATTGATAAATCATTGAATAAATGTAAAACATAATTACATTTATTTTCCTTCCCCGAAAAAATATTTATGGAGTGTATCCACGAATATATTAATCAACCCTCGTACTTTACACAAAATCTATGAGATGTTTCTAATTTCCGTATGTCTGTTAGAAAGTATTTGTTCCATAATTCGCAGCTATATAAGGTTTTGTATTTCAATTGATGAACTGATAGTTCGGGATGTTATTGTATTAAGACGTTGAGTGTGAATGTCACTATTAATTATTGATTTCAGTAATTACCTGCTTCGGTTAGGGGTTTCTTTGTTGATTAATACTTTTTTCATGCCATACCTGAAGAGTGTATGACTCTATCTCTTTTATGATTTCTTTACCGGGTTCAACCGTCCTAGTGGTTGAGTCCGATGATACATTTTCATTAAACACAATAAGGTCACACTTATCAGCGTTATACCTGAACCTCCACTGCCAGGAATAAATATTGCAAATGTCAAGTAATTTATCCATGACAAGGACCATATCATCAACAACAGTAGGGGAGCAAATATTCATATAATACATACTGAATCCATATCGTGACCGTTCTAGCTTATCAAATTATTTATGAACAGATGATAAGAGTAGCGGTGAGCTCTTGATCTGCCTTTGTGTAGTGTTATGATTACATCACGCTTCATGCTCTCAGGAATGTAACCAAGGCGAAGTATGAAAGTAAACATATTTGCCAGTATTATGGATAAAACGTATTTAAAAATATCAAATGTTCATAGACAATACAATTTTCACCACTAGCTTTATTCAGTGGCAATTATCCAATAGCGTCACACATCTCTTATGGTAAAATGCGCACATTCTTATCTGTAGATACTCCATTCATTTTTGTTTTACTACATTAGTCACTTTTTGTTTGAAACTTTTTTTCATATTCGGGCGTATCATTTGGTGAATAAAGAGTGCGAAAATATCTTCCCCAGTTTCGATGAGTTGTGACCGGTCACGTATAACCTCGTTTTCAAATTTTATCAAAGAGGTTGTCTTTCTCTGAGATTTTTTTTTCTTGCGTCCACCAGTTTCCAGAATTAATTAGAGTCGAGATCATGGTCCTTTAAGGTTAGATAACTTTCCGAATATTTTCTTAGCATTCTTCTATATGTACATTTTGCCTGTTCTTGTTTCTTCTTACAAAGAATCGTGGTTAACAGTAAACACAGGTTATTTTCGTTATTCTATCGCAGATTTAACAATTCAAAACTGATTTTGATATTATGAAAATTATTTTTCAAATTTGAATTGCTTATCATTTACGAGTCTGAATTGCAAAACAATGTTAAGCATACATGGTAACGAATAAATGGTTTATTCAATAGTTTTATTAAGTCTGCAGTAATAAAGTTAATATAAGATATGAAGCTTAAGAGTATCTATGCAACTAGATGTTTTTTACAGATTTTATGTTAGTTTTCATTTTACAAGCACTATTTTTATAAAACCATTTACGAGGATCCTAAAAACCATGCATTTTACAATGTGTTTCAGTGATATCAATGTTATTTTACAAGGATTGATCAAAATGTTCTTGGCCCGATGTACTTCCGATAGACAGAGAACCCAACTAATGGTCTTACTTTTCAATATAATCGCCCTCTACATCAAATCAAGTTTCCCACCTGTGCTGCAACTTGTTTAACCCTTCAAAAAAGAACTCTCTATTTTGGCCATCAAGGAACTCATTGACCGCCTCCATAAAACCTTCATTGCTTCCAAAACGTCTAACACGAGGCTTGGTTTTCAGTTTCGGAAACAGGTAGAATTTAGAGGGGGCCAAGTCCGGAGAATATGGGGGGTGGGGAAGAATTTCAAAGCCGCAGTCAGTTGCAGCAGCCATCGCATCTTGGGATGTGTAAGCTGGCTCATTGTCGTGCAGGAGCAGAACACATCGAGCCAGTTTGTCCATCCTTTTACGCGCGATTTCTTGACGCAGACATCACCTGACAATCCTAAAAATTGAAGCCTTCATCTTCCCTGTTGATTGCACGCCCTTGAATATCTCCGGAATGGGTAAGCCAGGGTGTTTCCACTGCACGCTCTTTTTTTTGATTCTGGAAGTGATAGACCCATGATTCATCCTAAGTTACGATCCGGTAGATGAAAGGTTTATCCTCTTAGCGAGACAAAAGATATCCTGAAATGTCAAGCCTGGTCCGTTTCTGGTCGTTAGTCAACTGTAACTGTCTGGGCACCAATCTTGCGGAAACCTTTGACATGCCATAGGCATCAGTCAGAATTGCTTGAACTGAACCAAAGCTTATATTCACTTCCCTAGCAATGCTTCGTAGGTCTTGCATATAACCAGATCATGCACAACTTCGGCAGTTTCATCGTTGGTGGCCTCTTTTGGCCACCCAGGCCGCTCATTATCTCCAATTCTCTCTTTACCCCTCTTCAATTTAGCAGCCCATTTATTACAGTGCTTTAGGAGGAGGGAGACTCCTTTCAAGTATATACATGAGGTCTACCTTCTCATGAGAAGAAACAACTAATTTTGTTGAAACTCACTGAGACGTAAGGATATAAAAATTCACCTGTAAATCCAAAGCATTCAGAATGTATATTGAGCGCACCATTGTGATACCAGGGAGTTTTACTTTGAGTTTAGAGGTAAAATAATTGTGATCATTTAAAATACGAAGCAATATAGCCTGGAACCCCGTTGCATTTATCTATTTACCCATAAATCACAACTGCAGTTAAATAATTTAAATCTCCCTGAATCTATATCTTTTATCATTTACTTTTTATTCTTTTGTTATAATATTTACATGACAAACATCACAGATATATAGTCTTAAGCTTTGAATATATAGATATTGACAGCAATATCAAACAGGTTGAAAAATTAGGACACGCCATTATATCGATGCATCTTAAGAATTGCTCTGTTATTAGTCAATGTTTTAAAAGCCTGAGCCATCTTTATGTTAGGTTTTTTTAGTCATGTAGATAAAAAGATATATGTTTTTAAATATCCAAAATATTTAGAAATTTTTAGACAGTAAATGTAACAAGTCTATTTTTATCCAGTACTGGAAACATGTTTTTGATTATTTTTACGAGAAAAGAACAAAAGGGAAAGTTTGATGTTTTTACCGTTGTAAATGTAAACAATCAGTGGGTGGCGTATCTTGCAAAATATCAAAAGTTTTGTAAATAAATCGATACAATGAATAGCGCGATACAATGGGGTTCCACTATACATTATAGAAAAAGCAAATATGTTACTACTCATCATATATATTTTAATTATGTGAATTATTATAAACATGCCATTCTTGCTTGTTCTTTTTCTGTAAATTCATAGTGCTCCCCATTCCATTCGGTATTCGGAGTCCATATGTTTTGTTGCATCAAAGCCTAAGGGCTGGGAAGTCAGCAACAAATTTCATTCATTTTCTATTTTACATTTTTTGTTTTAAAAAGTCATTTAGTATTTCAGGCACAACTTCCGTTTTTAACCGAAAAGTTGAGGTTAGTCTGTTATCGGAATACCCCGCCGTTTCTCATTCAGTAACATCAAAAATGGCGGCGCCCAACACGAAATGATACTGAAAATTTACTGTTTTATTTATTCTTAAATTTCATTTTTTTTAAATTTGATTTCCTTTTAATGTAGTTTATAGCCGGAGAAGTCAAGTTAGGGACCGCAAATTGACTTCCCCGTATAAGCAGCATAAGTGTCTATTTCAAATTTAAATGTTCCGGTCAGATTTAGCGTGTCTTAAACTCAAAGTAAATAACGTACTGTTACTGTTGTACAGTTAACACAACAAAGAAAGCGAGTGTTATTAAGCGGCCACGTGTTCTCCAATGTAAAAGTGTTTTTAGTTCACATTTCACAAGCAATTCATTTATCGTTTTCAATAATATACAAGTATGCAAAGCCAATGGTCGGGAAAGTCATATAAAAAATCCGTTCAATTCTATTTTACTTTTATTCGTTTTAAAAATGCCTTTTAGTATTTCATGCACCGCGTTCATTTTCAATCGGAACACATCAACAATTATAGCCGAAAAGTTGCGATTGTTCCGTCATCGAATACATCGCTGATTATCATTGATTTGATTAAAAATTGCGGCGCCCAAATAGAAATGACACTGATAATTTAGTTTATACAACTTTTTATTCACAAATTAATCCATGGTAGTACATTACAAATATTATTGAGTTTGTTATACATATACATATATTAACATATTATGAAAAAAAAAAAAGAAAAAAAAAAAAAAAAAAAAGAACGAACACAATATATTTCGGATACATTTTGGAATTGGATATGAAAACAAATACTTATGTTGATATTTTCTAAGGTGATGGAATAAGACCGTGTAACATCGGGCCGGTACGACGTAAAGCGACGCGAGGCGTACGCGTTGAAAAACAATTGTATTATCAACAATATTAAGGTTTTCAGATACGCAAAGAAGATTTTGAAAAGCTGTTGGGTTAAGAGCATGTCTGATAGTGTCAAAGATAGGACAGTCAAGAAGTTAATGGCTATTTTGGCCGCATGTGCAGTTTGGTGATTTAGTAATCGACTTTCTAAAAAAGCCATGATTTAATGAGCTACATCCTAAACGCAACCGAGTGTGCACTATTTGGGCCTGTCTGTTACCAAAAAAATAGAATGATGGAGTTTTACGTATATTTGCGTTAAGTTTACTTTTAAAAAATCCTAGGGTAGGGCTAGATTTAGCATCTTCAAGCAGAATGTTTCAATCTCTTATCACGGAGGTGAAGAAAGGAGTTCTTATATAGCTGAGTTCTAGCATGTATGTAAGGAATGCCATTAGTGTTTCGGAGTTGAGATCTTGTTTGTGTTTGTTCTTGGATGAGGTTGGAAAGATAATTTAGTGTGATATTGTTATTCATTTTATAGAATGCGATTAATTTATGTTTTTCCTACGTTCTGATAAAGTTTCCCGTTTCAAATTGTTATATAATTTTTCTATGCTGCATAGTTTAGTTACTACAGCGACTATTCTTGTAGCTTCTGTTTGAACAGCCTCAAAACTATTTTTTTTTCTGATTGTGAACCATTGTCCGAGACGTTATATATTCCAATAAATATCTTATAAAAGTAAAATATAAAGTTTCCAAAGATTTTCTATTTATCGTAAATTTTAGTGATCGTAGAACTCCAATGTGTTTCCATAATTTCGAGACAGAGTTATATGTGTATGTCAATTGCCTTCATGGTCATAAGTAAAGCTACTTATAATTTTTGTAATAGATATAGAAATAATATATATCTTTATTGTATTCTACATTGTATTTGATTTCATATTAAATATACACGCGTAGTCTAAAGCCGGACAAGCCAAAACCCGACCCGCTTTGCGGGTGGGCGTTTGACCTCACCGTGGGGAAGTCGGCTGAAAAAAGACACAAACATTTTCCGTTTAAAAGGTAACATTCGGTATTTCATGCACTGCTTTCGTTTCAACCGAAAAACCTCGATGATTATTTTTTTAGCCGATATGTTGCGATGGTTCCGTTATCAAAATACACCGCCAATTATTATTTAGTAACATTGAAAATGGTGGCGCTAAACTAGAAATGACACTGAAAATTTCACTGAGAAATATCAATATATTTTTATTGTTTTTATATTTGATTTCCTTTTAACTATACACGCGTAGTCTATAGTCGGGCAAGCCAAAGCCCGGGACCACAAAGAGGGCCCGGTCTTTGACCTCCCCGTAATAAATCTATTGCAACTTGGCACTATAATAATGTTTTTCAATTTCTAAAATTTAAATAAAGGATATAAGAAATATTAGAAATTAATGATGATTTAACATCAGCAGCATTTATACGTTCAATTTTGTTTCTGAGACCTCGACAAGACTAGTGTTGCCATAGAAGAAGTTTTGGTACGCTTACTTGTCTTACAAGAAGCATTGTCAAACTTAATCTCTATTATGAACAAGCAAGGTTTTACGTACGCGTAAAATGTCGGGAAAAAATGATCAGCTGTGCACTGCATACTTTTAGTACAGCCGAATAAAAAGCTACCTAGTCGAATGTCTGTTAAGATCTGCGCAGTTGTTAAAATTAAAAGGGAAACGTTACGACACGAAAATTCCGTCCGTACTAGAAGTACTCATTTTACACTGTGACAAGACGGGTACACTTATGCCAATGTCGTATTGTGCCAGAAATCCCACACCAATTAAATATAGACAGTGTTGACACGCTCGTTAAGGTTTATCCACATGCCTTGGACATTACTTATTTTTGTCTGATTTAAAAATATATAAATTAATAGAAAATAATACACGTTTGACATCGCTTTTTTATATAAAAGCCAGAACTGGGTCCACAGAGCACCATTCAAATCATCTCACAAGATAAAATGTATTTAGATCTACATTTAAATTTTTTCCTGTTTCTAAAAGGAAACAAATATGTTTTATGACAATGCAATGCAACAGCTCTTACACGGATACGCTGTGTCCAAATGCAAAAGAGGTCTCCTTTAGGTTTCCGCCTAGTTCCATGATGTTACGTCTCAGTAAACTACTATCATTACACGAAATCAGACAGTTGCACAGTCCGTTGTCTTTGCATTAAAAAAATGCAAATGGAAACGAAATGCTTTGCAACAAAGCAAGAAATTTAAAAAAGACTCTGAAGTGATATATGTGAATGATTTATAAACTTGTATTTGTATTGTCTCGCAAAATAAATCATGTCATTCTGCATTAAATCATCCAACTGATTTAAAGTAATGTAGAATTATGTTTATTCGTTTAATAAATTTAAATAATAACTTCCAATCACACAGAGATAATTATCTGAATTAAACAGGATCTTATTCCAGGGGGAGAACACATTCTTGTAATCATAGATTGCTACTCTCGTTCATAAAATCAAACTTTAAAGATGCATCATTCAAATGCTTAAGAAAATATTTGCCACCCATGGACCTCCGTCATTGATCAAAACGGGCAATTCGCAAAGCATGGTATCTCAAGGAATCGCAAACATCTTCATTGCAAACGAAATAAAACATTTCCGTGTAACGCCCTGCTATCCACAAGCCGCAGGATACACATTCTTGTCTTTGAGACCATACGCTGCTTTTCATGAAATACCACGAGCATGACACATTGAAGGTTTCACGAATTTTTCCTCTTTTTTGTCGTTTTGGATGTTCTTAAGCGATTTTGCTTTTCTCTTTTCTTTTTGTTTGAAAACAAAACAATAGCCAAATGCATTAAGACAGTCAACAATGTGCATAATATATGGCGGGAAGAAATCTTTTTGAAGACGTTACTATCTAACTTTCCCTCATGTATCTAGAGGAACCGTACCTGCATAATTTTTATTCAATAAACCAGTCAGAAACAATTTGCCGCATTTTAATGCAAAAGAAAAAATGACACGAATGGAAGAAAAATGGATTCGAACAAAAAATAAAAGACAAAATACGCTGACAGACAGACAAAACCCCACAAAATAACATAGTCTTTTAAGGTATGTTTTGAAACAGGAAAAGTACCCTCAACTTGGTCGAAAAATATTATTAATCCAATTCCAAAATCTGGGAATAAAGACAAGCGCCAACCTTTGTCTTATAGAGGTATTTCCCTTGCTTGTACTATGTATAAGTTATATACCAGCATTCTTAATGAACGAATTGTTAATTGGACCAGTAATGTTGATACTTTAGTAGAAGAGCAAAATGGATTTCGAAGAAATCGAAGTACTATTGACCATGTTTCTAGTTTAACTAATATCATTGACAAGCGCAAGAAATGCAAATTATCCACCGTTTGTGCCTTCATTGATTTGCGAAAAGCATTTGAGTCAGTTAATAGAAACGTGCTATGGAAA
>NW_026855750.1:0-19014 GCF_026571515.1 Ruditapes philippinarum | reverse complement strand
TAAAAAAATTGTCCGTTTGTTTACAGCATAATTACAAATATATAATATTAAAACTATTACAATAACAAAAAAAATAAACTCTTTTAACTTGTTGTTATAACTTGGTTTCCGATTTATATCTTTTAACAATTTACTTTCTGATTACTTGAGGATTAAAGGTATTTTTAATTAAACCATAACAGCAAATTGATATCTACTAGCTATTCTAACACTAAAGTCCACTATTGTAAATATGGCAGTTTAACAATTTCAGTCTAATACAAATACACCACTAAAGATTTTTCTTGTGAAAAAAATAGTAACAAGTGATCTACAATTAGGTCAACAACTGTGAAAATGACAGTTTATAAGTTTCAGTCTCAGTTTGCTCAAAAGATTTGTGCTCAAACCCAGAGTATTTTATTTTGATTTTGCAAACACTCCACGTCCGGTCTTCCACATTATACAACACTGTCTCATGGTTCCCCAAAAACTACAATTTTCCCAAAACTCGTGACTTATATGACCAGGGAGGATTGACTGTAATTTCCCCGTCTACATAGTTTGCAGTCTTCACGTTTTCTGTTTGTTTGCTTTGTTGTTTTTTTTACGGGAAAATGATGTCAACGGAAATTAAAGTATAAATACGTGACGAATATCACATGGGGATGTTGTCATCATCACTATTTTAATCCGACATTTAAGTGCTACAAAATAAAATTCATGTTTGTAGGTTGTTTTTTCTTGAAATTGCACAGATCTCTAATTATGTTTTTATTATAAACAAGTTCCAAGAACACCAGCCCATTTACATGGAATTGATAAAACTTGGTTAGTAACCGTAAAATGATTGCGGACATGGGGAAACGAGATGACAACGATGGTATGATAATAGTCGCGCTTGTTTATTGTTTTCATCCGAGCTATTTTTCTTTCTTCAGTCTTTCAAAAAATACGTTTGTCCTTATATTCCTGGGAAGATATTGTTAGTGTATTGCGATACCTTCCCGCTGTATCGATACATCGGGAGGTGAAATATGTATTGCATCGCAATATATTGGAATTTGTAATTTCATTACGATGCATACATCGGGGACAAGACAGATCGCGATGCATCGATGAATCGTTACACCTCTACTATATAGACCCCAAACACTGTTTTTCGTTTGAGAAATGTTGTTAAAAAAAGTGACCATTTTTTCGGCGCCGTCCCCCATCCAAATAATACATCAGGGGGTTGCCAGAAGGGGGATGTGCCCCCTTCTGTTTGGGGGGTTTGAAGGGGGGCGGAGTCCCCCTCATCGCCAAGAAAATTTTGGACTTGTGAGAGGCTTAAAATGACCCCAGGTTGATCATAAGGTAACGTGTAACAAACGCTGAAAAACCTTTGACTCTATCTCAATCCGTTGAGAAGTTGCAGCACTTTGAAATAAATTTTGATGGGAAAAATCGAGGCAAAAAAAGTGATTTTTGGCAATTTTGCGATGTCCCCTCGTTGCCATGGTAACAGGAAATTTAAGACTGAGCATGTCGTTACAAAGGCAATGGTCCAGTCAACATTTGTGCCAAGTTTGATTAGTATTGACGCATTTTTCATAGTTTCATAGCAGTTTGAACTTGTAAGAGGAGGCTTTTCAGTGAAAATGGCCATTTTTCACAATATGCTCATGGGGGAAAGGGTTAATCTTCTAAAAAAGTCTTTAAAAATTTAATCTTGAAAGGTCCTTAATTATTAAGTCCTGGAAAAGTCCTTAAATTTTCAATATGTCTAAGATTGGGAACCCTGATGAATGACAAACTTTTCTCTCCCTAACCAGTTCCTCTCCCTGACGGTTCTCTCCCAAACCGTTTCCTCCCCTGACGGTTCTCTCCCAAATTTGAAATATGCAGACAGTTCTCCCCCAATTTTTTTATCAGTTATCATTTGAGTTTTTACTAAATCTAATAATATTTCTTAATGAAGACTATTAAAAGAATGTATTTGACATTAAGTGCATTTTGTGATTATGTTTATTTGACTCTGAAAAGTGTTTGTAAACACCTTTTTCAGGTACTTTAATCCTATTAACACCTTCATTGTGAGAGGTTAAGATTATTTGACAGTGATTGACCTGTAATCATGTTAAGGTCTAGGGATATTCATTCATTTGTTAAATAGGGAATTACTTGATAAGGTGGTAACAAGTATGTTATAGAAAATAAATAAGCAACAACTGGTATGCAATGACATTTCATATTTACTTTTATACAAAATTGATTAAAGAACATGTAGTCATTAACATGAAACAATATATAATACCAAATAACTAATAATAAATATTTATTTATCAACACCTTTTCACATTTATTTTAATCATTAGATTACACCTTGAGTCTTGAATAATGAATTAATAAACACCTTAATTATCAATTTATCTCTGACAGCAAACTTAATGCAAATGTGTATTGAACTCCTTTCTTCATTATACAAAAGTATGAAATTTAGCAATTAAATTTCATAAATCATTTTTTTCTTATAATTTTTTTTTCTTATTTTTAAAAAAAAAGCAAAACAAAAAAACTCATCCAATAATTAATATCTAATGATTATCCTAATCAAGTAAATTATTCAATAATTATTTTCAATGACTAAACACATTAAAAAGGTATACTTTAGATCTAATGAAATAATCAGAATAATAAACTAATATGCTTAAAATATTTTTTATTTAATTTATATCAATTAATCCTAAACATACCCATGCATGTATTAAACATCTAAATACTTCCATGAAATATTTTTCTCTAATTTATTTCAATAAACTTATCTATTTATTAAACATCTAAATACTTCAATAATAAATGTATTGATAAAAATAAAAATGGGGAGGAACTGTCTGCTTATTTGCAAATATGCAGACGGTTCTCCCCCAAAGAAGGGAGATAACCGTCAGGGGAGGAACTGGTAAGGGATAGGCTAAGATATCCAGCTAAGAATAGTCTGACTACCACCCTGATAAATAAACATGTATATAGTTAAAACTTAAAGACTCTTCTTGTGAATATCCAAAACAGCTAGAGCTTAGATATTTTGCATAAAACATCTTCTAGTGGATTTCTACCAAGTTTGTTCAAATGAAAACCCTAGGGTCAAAATTGACTGGCCCCAGGGGTCATTGATTTTCCTTATATACATGTACTGTAAATCCTGTATTTTTTGCGATGTTTTGATTTTCACTATTTCTTCTTGGGTGAAAGGGGCTCCATTTAAACCTTTTGACCTATTTCTCAGGTGAGCGATTAAGGGCCCTTTTGGCCCTCTTATTGTGTATTTCATATATCTTTTTCACTTGGACTTTTTTCGTATTTGGTGCCGAAACTGTGTATACTATAGTAACTGAATGCGAAAAAAGTCTAAGTGAAAAACTGAGGAATATTCATTAGAATATTGAATATTCATAGTAAGCAGTCTGACAAATCTGATCATCTTATCTTGACTTAGCTGTCTGTAGCTTATAAGAGTCACTCACATTTATAAAAAAAATTGAAGTGCTACTTAGCAAAAACATGTAGATAAAATTACTAGAGGTGTCTGTGGCGGATTAGTTCAGTTCCTTGACTTCAAACCAGTTGCCTTACACTGCTGTAGGTTCGAGCTCTACAAAGGTTTATGGATTCTTTCATGCGAGAAAGCTATCCAGCTCAATTATGGAACATTGGTGGTTCTACTCGGGCTACACTTTGTGCCAAAAGTTATGCACAGAGGGGCAGCCAAGGTTCCCATTTGTGCCAAAATTCATGCACTGAGGGGCATCCAAGGTTAAAGCTGGAAAGTGGTCATATAACCTATGCTTTGTAGGTGCCAATCCAACAAAAAGTATGGAATTTTAAGTCTGTAATATTTTTTTTCTAAACAATTATTTCAGAAAACAGAGACGCTTGTTTGAGCAGGAGTAATGAGGGAAGATAGAGGTGAACTTCTTGTTGGAAAACATGAGAGAAATTATATTTAGTACGTGAGTTATTCAAAACTTAAAAGAAGTTGTAATACCAGGAGACTGCCTGCCATTTGCAATGTGGGATAATGAGTTTTTAGATGCTGAAAACCACGTGAATGATGGTACCCTGAGTAAATTTAATTAGAAAAGGTATGGACATTGAGAAGATAAATACATGTATATCGAGTCATCAGTCTTTCCCAAAGAACATAATTAAGATAACTGACCAGTGTTTGAAAAATGATTGAACAGAACTCAACTGTATCAACTTTATACAAATAATTTAGTTTGATTGTGTTGGAAGCTATAAGCTTATTGAAACACTCTCAAATCTGTTTCTGGAACCAACCAATACTAAACAACAATTGCAAAGTTTCTGGTTCGAGGAAACAACGGCTTGCCTCTGACAGGGTTTGAACGTGGTCAGCAGTCAATGGATTACTAGTTCGACACATTAACCACTTGGTTTTTCACTAAGAACATGAGATAAGTTATCAATGTTTGAAATGTGTTTGTACATAACTATATCAAGGTGCCAGTTTTTTAAATTAAGAACAGTCTTATTGATTTGATAACTTACAATGATCAAAAACATTTATACTACCACACTAATTTTAAATATTCCAGCTAAGAGTGCATTATTCAAAAAAACTGTTAAAATTTACTTAATAGTTTGGCTCTTTTTAAAGATTCCAAGTATTACATAAGTATGATCTTGTCAAATACATTTTTAGCTCGACTTTACGAGGTATATGGAGAGTTGTCCTTGTCACTCCGGCGTCGGCCTCCAGATTTCAGATTAAAGTTTTGGTGCAGTTAAATATTTTTCACTATAACTTTGTCATTTCTTAAATTATCAAATTCAAACTTCAAATATAAGTTCCTTATCATCAACCACATCTTATGTGCTCTAGCAGCAATATTTTCAGATTTATCTCCCCTTGAACTTAGAATTTTCCTTAAAAAATACTATTTTTTAATGTTACTTATTTATTTCTTAAGGGATCAACGTCATACTTCAAATATATGTACCTTATCATCATCCCCATCTTATGTGATAAGGTTCATAACTCTAGCACCAATATTTTTAGATTTATCTCCCCTTGAACTTAGAATTTTCCTCAAAAAATACTATTTTTTACTGTTTCTTCTTTATTTCTTAAGGGATCAACCTCATACTTCAAATATATGTACCTTATGTGACAGACAAGGTTCATAACTCTAGCACCAATATTGCAAGAATTATCTCCCCATAAACTTAGATTTTTTTACTAGAAAAATGTTAATTTTTACTATAACTTTTTTAGTTTTACGCTCAATCTCAATGAAACACAGCATTTGATGTTCCACTGGGTAGCTCCTATACGAAGGTTTTTCTTGAGGTCAAAATTTCGTTAGAAAGGTGACTGCCACTTGGTCTAATAGGAACTCTTTCAGTTTTACATTTCTATCTGTTATTTTTAGCTCGACTTTTTTTTTTTTTTTTTTAAAAAGTAGAGGTATTGTTATAGTCAGGTCGGCGTTGCCGTTGCCGTCCGAAAACTTGTACCTGGATCATAACTTTTTTATTTCTTGGTGTATTGTCTTCATACTTGGCCACAACAACCCTTGGGACAAGACCTTTCAGTAGACCACACTAACCTTGACCTTCATCCATAAATGACCTTGACCTTCAAGGTTAAAAGTCCAATTTTTGCTTGTTCATGCTGTTATTGGCTGTTACTTTGTTATTTTTGAATGGATTGTCTTCAAACTTGAACATAATAATCTTCAAGGATATCCCTTAAAAATAACCAGTCAGACCTTGACATTCACTCATCAATGACCTTGACTTTGAAGGTAAAATTATTGAAATTTTCATTTTTTTGGCTATTATTGGCTGTAACTTTGTTATTTTTGAATGGATTGTCTTCAAACTTGAACATAATAATCTTCAAAGATAACTGTTAAAAATATACCGAAAGACCTTGACCTTCACTCATTAATGACATTGCCTTTGAAGGTCAAATTATTGAAATTTTCATTGTTTTGGCAGTAACTGACTGTAACTTTGCTATTTTTGAAGGGATAAACTTCATATTATAACAGAACATTCTTAAGGACCAGACCTTGTTGTTTATCAAACCCAAATTTGCTTGGGCTCTTTAATGACCTTGACCTTGAAGGTTATATTACTGAATTTTCTCAGATTGTGCATTTCTTGGTGTGTGTGTATGTATAGTATATGTATTATATATATGTATTTATATATATATAAATGTGTGTGTGTATATATATACATATATGCAGGTATATATATATATATAAATATGTATATATATGCATGTATATATATACATATATAGATATATATATA
The DNA here is from genome assembly GCF_026571515.1 of Ruditapes philippinarum. Lineage (NCBI taxonomy): Eukaryota > Metazoa > Mollusca > Bivalvia > Venerida > Veneridae > Ruditapes > Ruditapes philippinarum. The sequence continues at coordinate 12,702 of NW_026855750.1, read as the reverse complement.
TATATCAATATATATATATACATATATATACATGTATATATATATATATATATATATCAATATATATCTATATACATATATATACATGTATATATATAAATATATATATATCATATATATATATATATATATAGATATATATATTTTTTTAATATATATATGCATATATATATATATATATATATATCAATATATATATATATATATTTTTTTTTTTTTAAATATATATATGCATATATATATATATATATATATATATATATATATATATATATATATATATATATATATATATATATATACATATATATATATACTCAAACTTGATGAAATAGTGGGTCCAAGTGGCATCACTACTTATTGGGTCCACCCATTTCCAGTAACTCTAGAGACAAACGAGATGGTGTAGTTTTTAAAGGTTACTCCCCTTATACTATATATAGCTTCAGATTCACGATAACTAAATGCAAAAACTATATATCGCACATTGTAACATTTTACACCAGACCTCGTATCTGGGTCTTTATGACCCAACTATTTATATGTTTATACATGTATATATAACGTAATGACCCAACAGTTTCTTATTCATATATTTCATTTTATACACAAATTTGATAAAAAAGTGGGTCCAAGTGGCATCACTACTTATTGGGTCCACCTATTTCCAGCAACTCTCGAGACAAACGAGATGATGCAGTTTATAAAGGTTACCCCTCTGATATAGTGCGTTCCAATTCACCTAGGCGGGCGGAGCTTCGTCTCAGTCGATCGCATTCATTTTACAGGGTTAACAGTTAGCTGACAATATTCAATGCACGTATCTGGTATATTACGAAAATCTACGATTGTATAGATTAACCTATTTTTCGGATTGTCCTCATTTACATGGATCAGAGATTAACTCCATCCGCCCAGGTGAATTGGAACGTACTAATCTATATATAGCAACTAAATACATAAACTTTATATCGCACATTATTGGCGTCCGCGCCGAAGCGCGGCGCTCTTATGGAATGAGATCAGATTTTGTGAAAGGGCGACAGCAACTTCTCGAGCCTTTTAGTCGGTCATAATAAAAGCCGAAAATTCCGATCGGTATGAGGGTGCTTGATTATTAAATAAGAATGAAATGTCGCGATATGTTACAATGAATTTTCGCAATGCAAACATTTACAAATGAAATAACCTTTTCCGTCAATAAATCGCGCTCTTCGGGGTTTTTTATTTATCATTTTGTAGTACACAGTCGGTTATCATGTCATGGTATGTTATTGTTGTACATGTATCCTAGAATGATCAGTTGATGACCTAAATATTCCAAAAACCTATTTATAGATATATCTTTTTATCACTCCTATCGGTAAATGCCGGTCTCTCCCGGTCTATTTTGACCAGGATTTACTAGTGACCGGCGAATAGTACCACACGTTTATTGTCCGGTCTCTCCCGATTTTGGAGTAGATGTTTGATATCGTTACAATTGGAAAAAAACAACAATAGCATGTTTCATTTTATCTATATGAGATAAAAACAATAAATATGTACACGGATTTATATGTAATATAAATCCGTGATATGTACAATAATTGAGAAAAAGGTACATTTTTTTATGGTATTAAAATGACATTATCAACTTTGAAACATTTTATTTAATTATTCAATTTGTTATCCGTGTTTAGTAAAGATGCGAGGAATTATTCAAAGTTACAAATTAGATTTTATGAATTATTCAATTGATCGATAATTTAAAAAATGATAAAGAAAAATACAATGTACATGTACATGGTTTAAGAATAAACAATATTATATATTGAAAGATAAACCATAATTTACTGACTTTTTCTAGTTAAGCTTTTACTTATAATCGTCGGTCAATATGACAATTGAATTCTTAAAATTTATTTTACAATTTTAATAAAAAAGAGTAGTAAAAACTCAGTATTAAAATAGCACATAAAACACAAAAAGAATAAAAGAAAACAATATTCATAAAATTTGTATTTTTTTTAAATTAAAATTAATAGATATTACAATTATTGTATAATAAACAATTATGCTCAACATGATCAACATGGTAATATAACCAGTGTCATATTTTTACTAACTTAAAGTGTGAACAGATACCTTAAGGGGGTCTTCGCTAATAGCGATAACATGTACATAATAAGGGACAAATGTGTGGTACGTGTTGATCATGCGTTACACATATGGATTATAAATGATTGCATACATGTATATCCGTTGCTATTAATAACCACGATCATAAAGAAAAAACAAGTAATATTCTAATATCTAGCATGCCAATCAAAGTTCATAATGAACAATGTCTTTCGTCCGCTCATTCATAAGTGGTATACATTTCTGGTAGTTTATAAGAATATCTTGTCATCATATGTGTACTAGTTCATCTTCACTTGCTGCATTTCTTGCTTGGACGCCCTTTGATGCTTTGCATCAATGCTTTTCTTGTAACATTTTACACAAGACCTCGTATCTGGGTCGCTATGTGTCCTAGTGGCATCACTACTTATTGGGTCTACCTATTTCCAGCAAATCTAGAGACAAAGCAGACAGTGTAATTTGTTTGAATACTTTATCACCCTTTGCAACAATGTTACAGTTCTTGAACAGTGTAGTTTCTTTAACCATCGTTCTTTGAAATAACAAACACAAGACCACTCTCCTACGTGCCCACTACCAAAAGTTTTTTGTTTAAAGTTACCCTCCACCCTTTCCACCCCTCATACTACCGGTATATAGCTTCAGTTTCAAGATGACTGGAGTTTTATACTGGACATCGCTTTTTTGCACAAGACCTAGTATATATGGGTTTCCAAGACCCAACATATTATGACCCAATAACTTGTGTTTAAATATATATATATATTTAATACTGCAAATAAATTTCACAAAATTTCATTGGTCAAGAGCTAGGATATATGGTGCCATATACACCGTGTGCAGACGGTATATATGAAAGCTGGACGATTTTGATTGAATGGGTAACCGCTTCAGCGGGAAAAACAAAATGGCGGACGCTTCTCGATTCGCAAATTAAATCAACGGATTGTTCTAATTTGAACAAATATTGTTATTAACTGAATATATTTTATACCTAATGTAATCATGAACGTATTCTGACAACCGCACATTTATAAAATTTAGCCTGTATTGTTTTAATTCCTATCATTAAGCGATCATTTTATGACTTTTTGTACAAGAAAGATTGTTAAGAATCCAGTTAATTGTCATAGATATGTTAAAATACGATCGCTTAAAAATTACTCTAAAGAAAATTGGATTGCGGAGTTGACTCAAACAGACTGGAGTTCTTGCTTTTATTCTTTAAATGTAAATAACGCATGGAATAATTTTCAGAAAATTTTCACTGATTTATTAGATAAGATTGCTCCATTTAAGGAAATTAGACTTAAAAATCAAACTGAACCTTGGATAGATTCAAATATTCTAGATCTGATACATAGGCGAGAGAAAGCATATGCAAGGTATAGAAAAAGTCGTAATAATTCTGACAAGATTTTGTTCAATAAACTTCGCAATGAAGTACAACGATCTATAAAATTGGCAAAATCTGAATACTTCAAAGGGCAAATATTAGATAATAAGAACGACAATAAGAAACTATGGCAGAATATCAAATCCCTTGGTTACAGTAACAATAAAAAAGAAAGTCCGAATATTGTTTTGTCGATTGATGGTGAAACTTATCACGATCCTTGTAGAGTTGCTAGTCATTTTAATAACTTCTTTACAAGTATTGCATCTAATTTAGTACAGAAACTTCCGGCAGCAAAGAATTTTTATAGTGTGGCATCCGATACAATTAAGAATTTTTATAGGAACATATCACAAAAAGAGTTTCACCTTCACCATGTAAGTGAGGAGTTTGTATATAAAGAATTATGTAGGCTTAATATAAGCAAAAGCACTGGATTAGATGGTATTCCTGCAAAATTTCTTAAAGATGGTGCTGATGTGTTAAAAATCCCTATAACTTATATTGTTAATTCTTCAATAACAGAGGGGGTTGTCCCAGATGATATGAAAATTGCTAAAGTAAAACCTCTACACAAAAAAAATAGTAAACTAGATGCCGGGAATTACAGACCAGTTAGTATTTTATGTATTGTATCCAAGATTCTTGAACGGGCCGTGTATGTACAATTTGAGTCATTTCTAAGAACTAATAATCTAATTTACGAACACCAGTCCGGGTTTCGGAAATCTCATTCAACTGACACATGTCTTATTTACCTACTTGACTATATCCGTACAAATAGCTCCAAAGGGTTACTCACTGGTATGGTTATGATGGACTTACAAAAGGCATTTGATACCGTCAATCATGATATTTTGTGTGATAAATTAGATATATTAGGTGTCAAATCTATTTCTTGGTTTAAATCATACTTGTCAGGAAGGTATCAGAAAGTAAGTATTGGTAAAGTTTTTTCTGACTCAATTCCTATTACGTGTGGGGTCCCTCAGGGCAGTATTTTGGGTCCTCTTCTATTTCTCTGCTATGTTAATGACATGGTAACTAGTATCGATTCTGATTGCAAGTTAATTTTATATGCAGATGATAGCACAATATTATTTTCGCATAAGGATCCAAAAATTATAGACCAAAAACTTGGAAAGGTCTTGGAACGATGCTCAGATTGGTTAGTTGATAATAAATTATCTCTACACCTGGGCAAGACTGAATGTATGCTATTTGGTTCTAAATCCAAAATTAATAAACTGCAAAATTTTTCCATTTCATGTAATGATCAAACAATAAAGTCTTCGTCTGGAGTTAAATATCTTGGTTTGAATATCGATTGTTACCTATCAGGAGATAAAATTGTCAAGAGCATTCTTTTAAAGGTGAATGGAAGATTACATTTTCTATACCGTTACAAAAATTGTTTATCGGAAGAAATAAAGAAACAGTTATGTCCTGCCCTTTTGCTGTGTCACTTTGATTATTCTTCATCTTCTTGGTACGAAGGACTGAGTAAGTCACTGAAGCACAAACTTCAAGTAGCTCAAAATAAGGTTGTGCGCTTTATAAAAGACTACACTCCTAGGACTTCGGTGACAAATAAGGTTCTGTCCGATCTTAAATTATTAAATGTCAATGATAGAGTTAGACAGTTAAGACTCAACCACATTCATAAAGTTTATTACAACAAAAGCCCTTCTTATTTAAAGGAATTGTTTAAGGTTTGTAGAATTTTCAATTTAAGATCTAGTAATTTTAATTTTGTTTTGCCTCAAAATGATTCTTATGTTAAAAATACATTTTTCTACAATGCCACAAAAGACTGGAATTCTTTACCAGACAACATTAGATCAATTGACAATATCCAAAGATTTAAAACGAAAGTAAAACATTTTTTAAGTAATGAAAATGATAAACAAGCGAATAATATGTTTATTTATTATTAAATTGATGTATAACTTATGATAAGCTTTTGTAACTTGTTTATGTTGTACTTGATATGTTTTAGTTTAAACGAAATTTATTTCATTTTGTTTGTGTACAATGTACTTGTCGTATTATATATTGAAAAATGTGTCTTGATTGTTGAAAATTTTCATTATTTTAACTTCTTTATAATTCATTTATTATTATGTAAGTTAGTGTAACAATTTTACAGTAAATGGACCCCATTGGAAATAAGCTTTTAGCTTAATGGGCAATCCTAGGGAACATACTCATTAATTAATCTTATAATTATATTTGTTGCATTTATGTGTGTGTTTTTATATATACATTTGTATGCAAATTGATATATGTGTGTATATGTCTATTCCCTGAATAAATCGATACGATCATCGTTTTGGCTAACGTCGTCATCTGGATATAACGTCATACCGATATATACAAAGGGCATGACGTCATCTTCGCACATGACGCCAAATGGCGGAAATATATCAACGTTTTTTTTTTTGTAAATATAAATTAATAAATATCAACAATACCGGATTTGCAGTATTATATAGAGGATATTTGTTTGTTTGTGTGTAAGATGAAATTTTATTTCATCGAGTGGGCTTTAAAAACAGTATTCTCACGAGTGGCGTAGCCACGAGTGAGAATACTGTTTTTAAAGTTCACGAGATGAAATAAAATTAAATCTTGCACAACAAACAAACAAATTTTCTTTTTATTTTATGCTAAAAAACAAGTTAAAACGTAATTTCAATAATATTAACGTAAATATTAAAATCTGTTTTCCCCATTGAGAGCCCCATTTAGTCGGAATTTCTCATTAAAAACAAGAAGTCTTGAGCTGTAAAATAAGTCCGACAATCAACGTTAAATGACAGTGATATTATTCATTTTGTTAAAAAAATATGAATGATCGCTTGTTTTAATAATAAAAACAAACAATTCTTGTAGGAGAAAAATTCCAACCATCCATCCATATTTCTGTTACTTACTGCGTATTTATATTAGACCTGGCTTTGTTAAATGTAAGCGGCAGCCATTTTTTAAAGTTGTGTATTTCACGGGAGGAAAATAATTGTGTTTGATTCAGAGGGATATCATTTGGATTTGTTAGTCATACACCTTTTTAAAAGAAAGAAAACATATTTGAGGATTGAAACAGACAAAAAATAAGTGTTGACAGATGTGAAAACATGAAAAAAGCAGCTATGAAAATGGAAAACTTGGAACTTGCTCGGAACGCTGGGTGGTTTAATTGTTCTACGAGGTGATAGCTGTCATTGCTTTTCAATTTTTCATAAAGCATACAGCAGTTATTGCTCGTAGGATACTTTAATGTGCCCAAATGTCATCAAGAGCAGTTTGCATGTGGAAGGAATGTATTTGTCAGACTGTAAAAATGAAACAAAAAAATTTAGAGATGAAATTTGTGATTGGAATTTGAATGAATAGAAGTAAGTTTTCTTCTTTTTATTACTTTTGACATTTAAGTTGATAATCAATTTCAGCTTTGCGTTTTCTTTAAACAGCCTGACATTGTCAGAATTGTTAGCAAAAATAAAATTGAGGTACCACATGGGAAAAATCTAAAAAAAGTAGTTTCGTCATTAAAAAGAGTGAAATTATATTTTGATAATTTTCACTGTGAAATTATCAAATATAATTTTCACGGATAAATCAGTAATCCACTGAAAAGCATAAAATAAAAATTCTTTATATATGTTCTTGAAGAAATATATGGTGGACATATAGCCTGCTGAGATCTATATAACCCTCGGCTATCGCCTCGGGTTATATAAATCAGTCAGGCTATATTCCACCATATATCCCGTCAAGAACCTCTATAACTAATAATATATGTATCAGAAGTCTTAGTATATGGGTCCCTGGGACTCAACATAATATGACCCAATTATTTGAGTTTATATATACATATGTATATTTAACATAATGACCCAACAGTTTCTTATCCATATATTCAGAGTATATCCTAGTCTATTCTGCTTATTAGGTTACTCCAAACACAGCAATTAAAATATATTTGTACCTGAAATTATGTGCCCCTCTATTCTGGTTAATATAGACTGATAAAAATTTGTCTGAAGATGGTGCTTCAACAGCATGGTAAACTTGCAGCACAGTAGATACCTCGCAACACTGAGAATCATGGGTTGCCATCATAAGTCATAAGTAATTAGGATTTTGAGTATGGCAACAGTAAATCCATTGAAGTTTAGTTGAAAATGCTTTCTCACAAACAGACTTGATTGGTAGCAGGGCCTGAACCCATGATTCTCTAGCAGTGAATGGCCAGTGCTTCAAATCGGGGATTCTTATCCAATGGATCACCGAGTGGTCCCCAGAACAAGAGAATGAATGGCAAAAGGGAAAACAACAACAATCTTTCAGAACAAATTTATCCAGAAAAAAAAGCATAGAAACATTCACAATCAGAGACATATTAACTCAAAGTATTCAATACTAATCTGTTTCAGGTTATATGTAAGCTTTCAGTTTCAGACGGATCAGCTGGTTATAAAAGCTACCAAGACTTTCCGTTCAATAAATGTCTATGCCCCCGTAGGCAGTTTTGTCAATAAAGTTTACATGCAGATGAAGTTTTAAAGCTCCAGGATATATACTGATGCTAAAAGGAAACTGTGCACTTTGATTTTACGGGTTAATATTCACAAATCGTTGGTGTAGAAACGTAAATTTAGTATCGATACTTAGCTTATTTTCTTAGCTAAAAGGTGGCATGATTTTTGAAAAGGTTTAACAGCAAAACAGTAAATGATGTACGTATCGTCCATGTAAGTAGTTAAAAAATTATTCCAAAAAATAATGTGCATTGTTTCTTTTTAGCATCAGTATATAATCATGTATTTCAGACGATAAATATTTCAAGTTCAAACAATGTAAACATCAATGTAGAACACAAACTGAATTTGAGGATAAGGATGAATAAAATTGAGGATATGGATCAATAATTTAGGCAGCAACTACATTTATCAAAATTTTCTTATAAGAATAAAAGGTTATTCAGTAAGTTTAAGTCTAAATTAAGTATAGGAGTATTACAAGTTAGTTAACCAAGACCTGTAGGTCATTCAAATTAGTCTAAAGTCTAAAATTAGGTCAAGGTCAAACTGAGGATGGGTAATACAAGTTTCACCATTGGTAACAATTAACTAGACGCATTTAACAAGCCAAGTGTTGTAGTGGTAGAAATCAAGAAATAAGTCGAAATTCAGGTCAAGAGTGATGTAGATCCCAGATGATCCAACTACAATCCTAAACTTGATTTCATCAAACAAACATTCTGACCAAATATTATGAAAATTGGATTAAAAATACAGCTTCAATTGTATACACAAGGTTATTTTACGATTTGACCTAGTTTTTGACCCCAGATGACCCACATAAAATCAGAAATTCTGAATAAATCTGTCTAATTTAAGCAGTCAAAGAAAGAAATATTGTTTTGAAAACTGCAGTCCCTTTTAACAACTCGCCCAATTAATCTCATTTCTTAAAACAAGAGCTGTCAGAAGGACAGCGCGCTCAACTTTTTTAGTGCTTGCCTATAAAACAAAACTTTGACAGTTAAGGGCACACAAGACTTTAACTAGGAATTTCTAAGTACAAATCAAGAAACATTTTCACAGAGTTATCTTCTCTTGCTTACAGATATGTCTCATGATGGCACATAAGAACTCCAACTTCCAAAGTAATATCTCAAATGGTTAAGTCAACAAGTGGACAAGAATGAAAATTTTAACTGAGTTTCTAAGTCAACAAGAGCTGTCACAGGAGACAGCGAAGCTCGACTAATAAAATACTGGACGCAGTAAGGAGGACAAAACTATGAAAGAAAAATCAATTATGTATAATTATGTATTAAGTTAAAGTAAAAAAATAACATTTGTTAACATAAATTCCCAGATCAAGGGGAATCATTCTAGAAATAGTCATGCTAGAGTTATGGACCTTGCCACACAACATTTGTGTAATGATAAGAAATATATATTTGAAGTATGAAGTTGATCCCTTTAGAAATAAATAAGTAACAGTAAAAAATAATATTTTTTATGGAAAATTCTAAGTTCAAAGGGAGATAAATCTAAAAATATTGGTGCTAGAGTTATGAACCTTGTCACATAAGATGGGGATGATGATAACGTAAATATATTTGAAGTATGAGGTTGATCCCTTAAGAAATAAAGAAGAAACAGTAAGAAATAGTATTTTTTGAGGAAAATTCTAAGTTCAAGGGGAGATAAATCTGAAAATATTGGTGCTAGAGTTATGAACCTTGTCACATAAGATGGGGATGATGATAAGGTACATATATTTGAAGTATGAGGTTGATCCCTTAAGAAACAAGATATGTTTGTAAAACATGTATGCCCCCTATCAGCAGCCAATTGTCATGTGAAAAGGTTATTATGCATGACTTCTGACCCAGTGATCAAACAATTAATAAGGGTTATCAAGTATCTACTGGTCATGACCTTAACCTTTGATCCCTTGACCCAAAACTCAATAGGGGTCATCTGCTGGTCACGACCAATCATCATACAAAGTTTGAATTTCCTAGGCCTAAGCGTTTTTAGTTAATTGATTGGAAACCATTTTGACATACAAGGTCAATTTGACCTTGACCTTTGACCCCTTGACCCCAAAATCAATAGGTAATCTGCTTGTCATGACCAATCACCATACCAAGTTTGAAGTTCCTAGGCCAAAGGGTTCTTAAGTTATTGATTTGAAAGCATTTTTACCTACAAGGTCAATGTGACCTTGCCCTTTGACCCCTTAACCCCAATATCAATAGGGGTCATCTACTGGTCATGACCAATCACCATACCAAGTTTGAAGTTCCTAAGCCTAAGGGTTCTTTAGTTATTCATCAGAAACTGTTTTTACCTAAGAGGTAAATGTGACCTTGACCTTTGACCCCAAAATCAATAGGGGTCATCTACTGTTCATGACCAATCACAATATCAAGTTTGAAGTCCCTAGGCCTAAGGGTTCTTTCGTTATTGATCGGAAACCGTTTTTACCTATAAAGTCAATGTGACCTTGAACCTTTGACCCTTAACCCCAAAATCAATAGGGGTCATCTGCTGGTCATGACCAATCACCATACCAAGTTTGAAGTTCCTAGGCCTAAGGGTTCTTTCATTATTGATCGGAAATCGTTTTTACCTACAAGGTCAATGTGACCTTGACCTTTGACCCCTTAACCCCAAAATCAATAGGGGTCATCTGCTGGTCATGACCAATCACCATACCAAGTTTGAAGTTCCTAGGCCTAATAGTTCTTTTGTTAATGATCAGAAACCGTTTTTACCCAAGAGGTCAATGTGACCTTGACCATTGACCCCTTGACCCCAAAATCAATAGGGGTCATATACTGATCATGACCAATCACCATACCAAGTTTGAAGTTCCTAGGCCTTAAAGTTCTTTAGTTATTGATCAGAAACCGTTATTGCTTACAAGGTCAATGTGACCTTGACCTTTGACCCCTTGACCCCAAAATCAATAGGGGTCATCTACTGATCATGACCAATCACCATACCAAGTTTGAAGTTCCTAGGCCTTTAAGTTCTTAAGTTATTGATTGGAAACCGTTTTTGCTTACAAGGTCAATGTGACCTTGACCTTTGACCCCTTGACCCCAAAATCAATAGGGATCATCTACTGATCATGGCCAATCACCATACCAAGTTTGAAGTTCCTAGGCCTTAAGGTTCTTTAGTTATTGATCGGAAACCGTTTTTGCTTACAAGGTCAATGTGACCTTGACCGTTGACCCTTTGACCCCAAAATCAATAGGGGTCATCTACTAGTCATGACCAATCACCTTACTAAGTTTGAAGTTCCTAGGCCTTAAGGTTCTTTAGTTATTGATCGGAAACCGTTTTTGCTTACAAGGTCAATGTGACCTTGACCTTTGACCCCTTGACCCCAAAATCAATAGGGATCATCTACTGATCATGACCAATCACCATACCAAGTTTGAAGTTCCTAGGCCTAATGGTTCTTTAGTTATCACTCGGAAACCATTTGGTCTACGGACCGACGGACCGACGGACCGACAAGTGCAAAGCAATATAACCCCTTTTCTTCGAAATGGGGGCATAATAAAGAAGTAACAGTAAAAAATAGTATTTTTTAAGGAAAATTCTAAGTTCAAGGGGAGATAAATCTGAAAATATTGGTGCTAGAGTTATGAACCTTGTCACATAAGATGTGGTTGATGATAAGGAACATATATTTGAAGTTTGAAGTTGATACTTTAAGAAATGACAAAGTTATAGTGAAAAATATTTTACTGCACCAAAACTTTAATCTAAAATCTGGATGCGGACGCCGACGCCGGGGCGAGTAGGACAGCTCTCCATATACTTCGTATAGTCGAGCTAAAAAGGGCCATAATTCAAATAAAATCCTTGACAGAATTACCTTCTCCTGCCCATGTTTTGGGACCATGATGGTAAACAAGTATTCCAACTTTCAATTTAATATCTCAACCAGTTCAGTCAAAAAGTGGACTGGTACAAAAAAGTTAACCAAGATTCTAAGTCGATAAAAGGCCTTAATTTTTAAAACAAATCCCTGACAGAGTTACCTTCTCTTGCGTACAGATGGGGGTAATGATGTGAAATAGCATTAAAAGTTTCAAAGCAAGCTCAAAGGGTTAAGGCAATAAGTGGATTTTACCCATATTCAATGTATTGTCTAAGTAAAAAAGGGGCATAATTCTGTCAAAAACCTTGACAGAGTTATGTCCTCTTGTCTATTGACGAAGGTCGTGATGGTAGGCAAGTACGTTAGTTTCAAAGCAATACCTCCAATGGTTTTGAAATAGAGTGAGGTGGTACAAAAAACTTAACCAAGCTCAATACACTTTTTAAGTAAAAAAAGGGCCATTAATTCTGTCAAAAACCTTGACAGAGTTATGTACTCTTGTCTGTCGATGGAGGTTATGATGGTGAACAAGTATGGTAAGTTTCAAAGCCATACCTCTAATACTTCTGAAATAAAGTGGGGTGGTACGAAAAACTTAACCAAGGTGTGACGCCAACACCGAGGTGAGTAGGATAGCTCCCCTTTTCATAGAAAAGTCGAGCTAAAAATCTGCCAACCTTTTCATGCCCATATTTAGTTGTACAGAGTTTACACGTTAGTTTACATTCCTGTGTAACCTTTTAAACCAAATATTAGGC